>NC_041047.1:11623937-11696437 GCF_900634775.1 Gouania willdenowi
AATTTACGCAACAAAGACTCTCAGAAAAAATATTTTCAAATTGCCAATCTCACACGATTTTAGTTTTTTTACATTTTCTTTTCTTTCTTTCGTAATAATAAATAATAATAATAATAATAATAATAATAATAATAATAATAAATACATTTTATATAGAGCTTTTCAAAAAAAAAAAAATACTCCACGATGCGTTACAAAATTCAAACAGACAAACAAAGAATGGGAGTGCTATTGTAGGTTGTAGGCGAGCTGAAACGCGTGAGTTTTAAGCAGTTTTTTGTAGATGCTCAGTGAGTCCGAGTTTCTACTGTGGATGGGGAGTGAGTTCCAGAGGGTTGGGGCAGCGATGGCGAAGGCTCGGTCCCCCTGTTTAGATGCTTTGATTTGGAGATGGGTTTGAGTTGAGTTTGAGTTTGAAGTTTTAAGTCGGCAGAGCGAAGGCGACGGGAGGGGCGGTCTTGCTGTAGGAGGTCTGTGAGGTACGGAGGGGCCAGGTTATTGAGGGCTTTATAGGTGATGAGCAGGACTTTGTAATGGATGCGCTGGTGTACGGGGAGCCAGTGAAGCTGTTGGAGGATGGGGGTGATGTGGTCTCTGGAGCTGGTGTGGGTGAGGAGACGGGCGGTGGAGTTTTGAACATATTGCAGTTTTCATCCTTGTTTATTTTATGGGCAATATTATAACAATAAAAACTTTTAACATGAAAACTGAAACTTGTAAATATAACATCAATAACCATTTAGAAATCAATAGCAATATCACTTGCGTTATTTTGATTAATGTTTAAAGGAAGCCACGTTTGTTGAATTATTTTGTGGTTGGATGCGCCCCTAACAGATAATGGCATTAAAACATAGCTACAAGAATTTAATTAGCTAAAAAAATTGACATTTAATTTGTCTCTTAATTTCTAGGTTAATCATAAAATGGAATTGTTGGACGTTGGGGAAAATTTTGTTTTATCTCAGGTTGGATCCAAATGCACTGTTTAGTGATGCACTGTGGTTGAGTTTATTTAAGTAATGTTGGCCTTTTTTTTTTAAAGTAATATTGCCTTTCTAAAAGGTCATGTGAAATTATTTTGTTAGATTCTTCTATGTTTATTTTTTGTGTTATGAAAAGAGCTCAAAGATATTTGTGTCAAATCTGTTTTACATTTTCTATCGTTTCTTTGTTTATTTTATGGACAATATTATAAACCTGCTGCAATGTTTCTTCTTCTCTTTCCTTCTCTTTCCACGACACCATCCATTCATCTGAAATAAACGTGACTGATTCAATTGGGAGTCACCTGGAAACATTGATTGAGATGAGAATCTCATTTAAACACTGAGGGTTAATGGTTAATGCTTGATGGTGCTTTGCCTTCCTTTTTTTTGTAATGCTGAGAAAAACAATCAGGGGTTCAAAAGAGGATCCAACGGGTTGACAGAGGACCATCATATATGCAGCAGTATCACCACATAACGCTGCAATTTATAATGCCCGCCTGACAGAGGACGTCTTCAAGAATATAACATCTCCCTATTGGACCAACCTGCGTCTTCACCGGATCTAAATCTTGCATTACTAATGCCAAAATAATTTTCCCATGCTTTTCAGATTTTGCTAGAAAACCCAATTATACATAAACTTAATAGAATGCCTACATGTAATACAAAGGCTTACAGTGCACAGGCTGCAGGCTGAAGAGTCACTATGATACAGTATTTTGTGCTATTAATACCATTTCATGATTTTAAAATGTACAATTTTAAAGAAATGGGAAAATTTCTTAAACTATAAAACAAACCAAATACACCTGCTGTGATCACTAATAACTGTTAGCACTATTGTGCATTTAAAACAATTTTATTATAACTCTAATATGATGTAGCACCTAAAATGGGATGAAAGTAAGGCAAGGCTAATTTAATTGTGTAGCACATTCATACACAAGGCAATGTGCGTTAAGAGCATGCACATCATCAGAAACAGGTTTAAGAGACTGGATGGGATTTAACGGCTTACATTTTAATTTATCTCTCTCACTCAGTGCATCCAGTAAAGTGAAATTCTGATTATAAAACACCTGTGTGGGTATACGTGTGCGCAAATTAACACTGATTATCTGTTGGTGGGTGGGAAACATTAGGCAGCAAGCCGACGGTTTCCGACCTGTTGGATTCATGAAAAAGGCCAAGTGTAACTATTTAGGAGGTTGAAAACGGGCACTTTGTTATTAAACTCAACAATGGTGTGTGTCTGCAGCTGTTACAAACAGCTGGATTTCTGCCATGAGTTGTGCAAAGGTCCTTATGGTAAAACAACGAACAACTGTTGGTTATTGAAAAAAAAAAAAATGAATACAGACATGGGGACCCCTAGCGAGCATGTTTTCGTGGAGTTCCACATGGTTCTGTTTTAGGACCAATATTCTTTACATTGTATTTGCTTCCACGAGGTAACATTATCAGAAATAATAAAATACATTTTAGGGCTGAGACTTTAACACGCTAATTGTGATTAACTAATTACAGAAAAATAACACACAAAAAAATAACGCTGTTAATGGCTTCTATTTTTTTGCACTCCAAACAGCGCAGACCCTATTGTTGATCAGCACACAAACACGCACACAGAAGCTCAAATTCACAAATATGAAAAGATACCGAGCGAGTGAGCAGCAGTTGTTTTCGAGCTGAAGAATCGTCCCAATCCCAAGTCTCCTAGTTTCACTACTCCAGTAGCTGTAATGAATACGTTGGCTGGCTTGATATCTGTAACAAAAAAAAGAAAAATTATTGCTTGTTCCAAAGTAGGGAAAAGCTTAAAATTTCACAAAACTATTAAAAGATTTTCTTCTACTCTCAGTGATTTGAAACCCAGACTGGTGACTGTCATAAAATGCTCAAATGAAAATGCTGTTTAAGCTACTCCAGGCATTAGCGCGCTGGTTTCTAAAATAATATTAATGTGACCTCCACCAGCCTTTGAAATGTACTGCTCCTGCATAATTGTGAGTGGTCTTGAGCAGGCCGTCTCTGCGCTGTGGTCGTTAAAGCGTAGAGCTCAGGGTTTGTTAGGGTCCCTGTGCCCTAATCAAAGTCAGTCCAAACGGAAGAGCATCACCTGTAGCTAAGTGTGTGCAGCAGCCCATGCACATGAATCAGGAAATGGGTCCTATTAAAAGCACGTGGGCCCATAAACACTGTGTTCTCTGGTCTATGTATGGTATAACACCTACACTTAAGCCTCTTGTCATATAAAACAAGTTCATGCGCCTTAAAAGTATGAGTTTTCTCCACCATTTTGGTTCATTTTAAATGTAACTATGATTTGATTTAATTTGAGAGATTTAGAAAATGAGCAATTATGTCTGACTGTGTTAGATTGTCTTTAGTGATCGTAGTATTTTATTTTGAAAAACTGCCACTTCAACTTGCATCACTCTTGCACTTGACTCAGTGAAAAAGTGCATCATAGTGAGGAAGCAATAGGTTGGGGACTACTGATGCGTTTTAGGAGTATTAGAGTGAAGACAGTTATTAGACATGATGAAACTACCTCTGTGCATGACTCTCCTGGAGTGCATGTGTTCAAGTGCACTGCAAAGCTGGACAAAGTACTTCCACACTGTCCTCTCTGGGATGAGCCTCCTCTGTTTCTTAAAATGCTGAAAAGGAAATGCATGCAGGTCAAATCAATAATCCAAACGTGACAACAGAAAATAGATCACGAAAAGGTAAAAGTTCTTGAATTTAAATGGTTTGACTTCATGGATGGTAGAAAAGTGTGTTAAATATTCTTCCTCAATCCCTGTGACTCTCTTTGTAATGCAACTCAGATTGTTCTCCTCTGTCTATCCCGTCCCTAACCAAGAGCCGTCTAGTTTTCTCAACGTCCAACAATGAAAAGCACATGTAGTATTGGAAACACAGGAGAAAGGGAAAAAAAAAATCTGTGGTCCCCCCTAAAACTCCCATGTGGCACACAGCCCTTTTGTTAGGTACAGCTTGTAGTGGTGCCGTGGTTCCAGTGGTTTTTGAAGTTTAAGGATATGTTCGTTTTTTTTTTTATTCGTATGACTGATTGAGTTGTTTTTGATCACTGAGGCAGTTACTACTTTTTAATGCCAGCATTTATACTAGCAAATATTTTGAAGTTGGGTGGGTTGTCGCTGAAGAATACTTATGGGGATTTTCAACCAGGGTAATGACTAAAAAAATCTTACTTTAAACTGTAAAATAAATAAACCAGTAGAATTTTCAATCACATCACAATAGACCAGTGGTTCTCAAACTTTTTCTTTTGCGCCCCCCTTTTGAAGAATAAAAATCCCCCTTCCCTGATAAGCTGACTTAACTGATTAAAGAAATGAATCAATGTGAATCAATTGAGTTGATGCCCGAACTTCCGCTATAGAATCATTATCCATGGGCTGCACTTTGCAGGCTGTGCAGAGTGTGGCCAAAAAATGTGATGAAAATCCAAGCTTACCGAAAAGAAAAAGATAGTGAGTGTGGAATCATTATCTATCTATAAATACAAGGAACGTCTGTGTGCGTGCGTGCATAGCGCATATCTACTGCTACATAGTTGCCTTTCAGTCGATTCACTCGGTACAACACATATAGTATGGGATATCACGCCCCCGCGTGGCCCACTGAAGAAAACCTCTAATCACGCCTTTAAGGCAGATGATCTGTGATGACGTAAGTGAGGCTCCGCCTGCCTCATAAATACGCCGTCATCACAGTCATCCTTCAGTTCTTACGCTCTTCACCTCGCTAAGAACACCTCTACGGAGTGGAGTTAACAAGTTGCTGCTAGTTAACTCTGCCTTGGCTACTGTCTACTTAGAATTAGTTTAACTGCCCCTGTTGGTGTTAGCAGCTACTGCTGCTGCCCGCGAAGTGCTAAATCTATTAACAAGCTTCAGTGTTTCAAAATGAGCATGAAGGCTAAAGCAAAGAAGAAGTCTTCTGTTCAACCCTGTCCTCAGGGGTGTGGCTTCTCCTTGCACGATAAGGACCAGCACAAAGCATGTACCGTCTGCCTGGGGATAGTCCAAACCAGGAGAGCGAGTCTTGTGCGTTTTGTCTCCAGCTTTGGCATTCAACCCTGGAAAGGCGGGTCACTTTTGTGGAGAAGGTTCTGGGGAAAGCTGCGATTGCACGGCACGACCCTCTCCTATCCGAGTCTAGGGACCCGGCTTCGTTTGTGTCTGATGATGAGGAACCTGCGGTCGAAGTCCCTGCTACTACCTGGGCTGACCACATGGAGTACGTGCACGGGTTGGCCGAGGTCGAGCCGGAGTTCTCCGAGGGCTCTGATCTGCCTCTGGTAGGACTAGACGCCAACCGTGAGGACGATGACGTACTGGACATCGGTCTGGACGTTCATGGTTTGTCGGAGGATGAGCTAGATGCACTGTCGCCTGGGGAATGTGCCGCCGCTACTGCGCCGGTTAACCAGGACGACACATCTTTCCTCTCTCTGTGCCGCCGTGCAGCTGAGAGACTGGAAGTGGAGTGGCCCTCTCCTCCCCCAGTTAAAAAACTGTCACGGTTTGCGAGATTTTTTCTCCCTTCCGAGCCTAGGGCGGTTGAGAATAGCCTGCCCATCTTCCCGGATCTTATTTCGGAGTTAACATCAACATGGAACAAACCACTGTCTACCTGCGTCACGGTGCCCAGCTATGGACAGTATTTAGATTTAGATGGAGCGGAAAAGGCTGGCTTAGTCAACCCTCCACCTATGGAGCCTTCTCTGGCTGCGTGTCTGGCGCCTACTCGCAACTGGATAATATCTACAGAGCGCAGGCAGGCACCGCTCGTGCACTGAGCTCTGTCACCATACTGCAGACCTATCAGGCTATGCGGCTGGCTGAGCTCACTTCGCTGCTTCCCCCCGACAGCTCTCTGGCTCCTCTCCTTAACGAGGTGAGGATCGCCACGGATTATATTCTCCGGGTGTCCCGCTGTGCAGCGCTCTCCCTCGGCAAAGGAATGGCGTCTACCGTGGTGTCACAGAGACACCTGTGGCTGACTTTATCGAATGTTCCAGATAGAGACCGGGCCGTTTATTTGGAGGAGCCGGTATCTCCATTGGGTTTATTCGGGCAATCTCTTGACGCCATTCAGGCACGTTTTGAGTTGGGGAAGAAGCAAGCTGAAGCCCTGCGCAGCATCATTCCCAGGCGTGACGCTAAACCCAAACAATCTGCAGGTGCACGCAGGCCTGCAGCGCCACCTCTGCCGCTCTACAAGAAGGTTACATCTCCGTCAGGTTTTGGACAACCGGGAAGGTGCAGCCTCCTGCACCGCAGGTTCCTCATGCTCCACACCACTCGGTTTGGAGCAAAGGTCCGCTGCAGGGCTTCCAAAAGGGCCCGACCTCCACACTTCACTTCTGTAATAAACACAGTGGTAAAGAAAGAGGCTGCAGCTGTAGTGAGGGAGAAAATACACGCTTTTGAGCAAGAAAGCAGTGAGAGTGGTTTCCAATTGGTCTTGCAGCTGTAGGGCATGATGGCGTCTATGATTGCTGTAGTGTCGCTCGGACTGTTAAAGATGCGCACTTTTCAGCGCTGTCTCGCTCACACCGGCTGTGTCCACAGCGTCACCTCCAGCGGATGTTGATAATAACTCCGTCTTGTATGATGGCTCTCCACCCTTGGAGGGATCCCAGGTTACTAAGCCAGGGCTCCCCGGTAGGGAGGGCGTGCTTTTGCAAAGTGGTGACCACAGATGCCTCCCTGATGGGATGAGGGGCTCTGTGCAATGGAGCAGCAGTGAGAGGACTCTGGACCTCAGTACAGAGCAGGCTTCACAGAGAGGTGTTTCATCCACGTCCGGAACTGTGGCAGCTACATGCCTACCTGTTGAAAGGTCAAATTTAATGGCTCAGGGTCTGCCCCCAAGTGTGGTGGCAACGATCCAGAGCGCTTGGGCATCATCCACTCGTGGCTTATATGCTTATAAATGGCGAGCATTCGATCAATGGTGTCAGGACCGAGGTGTACTCCCATTTCAGTGTTCAATTGTGGAGGTTTTGACTTTTCTTTGGGAATTGTTGGATAAAGGTCTGTCCTTTTCCACTATTAAGGTTTATTTGGCGGCTATATCTGCCTGCCATGTTGGTTTCAATGGAGTGACGCCGGGTGCGCATCTGCTGGCCATGCGTTGTTTAAAGGGAATTCGCCGGCTGAGGCCTGTGGTGAAATCCATCATCCCCTCATGGGATTGAACTGTAGTGCTGGATGCTCTCTGTGGCCCCCCTTTTGAGCCTATGGAGTCAGCAGATATGAAATTTGTTTCATATAAGACTGCACTACTTCTCGCTTTGACCTCCGCTAAGCGAGTGGGCGACCTTCATGCTTTGTCAGTGCATCCTTCTTGTACCTAGTTCACTTCAGATGGTTCCAAGGTCACATTACGCCCAAACATGGCATATGTGCCTAAGATCATCCCTTCAGCTCATTGCTCCATGATTTTTGAGCTAATGATATTTTTGCCCTCCTCCTTTTGCATCTGAGGAGCAAAGGAGGTTACATTCCTTATGTCCTGTACGTGCTCTACGTGAATACATAAACTGCACTAGGAGTGTGCGTTTATGTGACCAGCTGTTTGTGTTTTGCTAATCCAGCAAAGGGTAAAGCCCTGTCTAAACAGCTGCTTTCTCACTGGCCTACAACAGCAGGGGTCTTCAGTTACCTCAGGATGTGAGAGCACATTCGACCAGGGGCGTATGTACATCATGGGCTTTGTTTAGGGGGTATCTTTAAGTGACATCTGTCGTGCTGCCAGTTGGACATTACCACACACTTTTGTTCGGTTTTACCGTCCGGATGTAACGGCCCCTTCGGTGGCCCATTCGGTTCTTTCCACTGGGTCTAACATGCACTAGAGGTGCTGGAGGTTGGTTTCTGGTTCATAGCTGCTCTGCGGGGCGTGTACACGTCCCATACTATACAGTATGTGTTGTACCGAGTGAATCGACTGAAAGGGAATGAAATGTTATGTCTATAACTTCTGTTCCCTTCTTTGCCCCGCTACACAGCTGGGCTCGGTGAAGAGCGGCTACTGAACTGAAGGATGACTGTGATGTTTATGAGGCAGGCGGAGCCTCACTTACATCATCACAGATCATCTGCCTTAAAGGCGGGATTAGAGGTTTTCTTCAGTGGGCCACGCGGGGGCGTGATATCCCATACTATATGTTTTGTACCTCGTTCCTCTCCTTCAGGGAACAGAAGTTATAGACATAACATTTCGTTTTATTTGCACAAATTCATGCACCTTTTATCAGATTCTACCTAAACCTCCGCATTGGTGCAAATTTTATTCATCAATTTATCATGCGCATGTCCCAGGGAACCAGGGAAATCGCAAACGCTATTTTACTTTGTACCTGCAAATATACCCCTTTATAACACTACAGAATATGTACACCTCTTTGTATATCCATTTTTCAAACACATACTCATTTGGCCATAATTGACAACTTTACTTAAGCCCCCACATTAATACATACTTCCGAGAGACACTGTACTAGTACACTCAAAATAGCACTGTGCAGTGTGTTTATTTTAATGCAGTTTTAGCATTTCATAGCAGCACTTTGTGCTGGAGCTGCTCGACAGGAGGGTCTATTTAAAGCAGCATGACTTAAAGGGGAACAACAGGTCAGGTTTATCATTTTTCTTTGCAAAACACTTGTTTTAAATTAAGGTAGAGATATACATGTAAATATGAGTCGAAAACTGTGTGTTTGTCATAAGAATAAAGCAAGTGGTAAATAGACTCTCTGAGGCATATCACATCCTCTTATAATGTAAAATTGAATGTTTCCAAACAAAATGTTTTCTATGTTGATATATCGATAATAATAAAAATCTAAACATAAAAACTGAAACTTGTTTGCATAAATATTAATAACCATTTAGAAATGCAGAGCAATATTACTTACAAAATCATGTTCTGTTATTTTGATTAATGTCTAAAGGAAGCCATGTTTGTTGAATTCTTTTGTGGTTGGACACGGCCCTAATAGATAATGGTGTTAAAACATAGCTACAAGTATTCTTTTAGCTAGAAAATGAAACATTACATTTCTTGTGCTTTACTTTTATAAGTTAATTATAAAATTCTATTGTTGAACTTTGGGGAAAATTTTATTTAACCTCAAATTGGATCCAAATGCACTGTTTAGTGAAGCGCTGTGGTTGTGTTTATTTAAGTAATGCCGATAGAAAAGGTCATAGGAAATGAATTTGTTGCTTCTTTTTTGTGTAATGAAAAGATCTCAAGGATTTTTGTGTCAAATCCGTTATTCGTGGAATGAAGTAATTCAATACATGCAAATTCTCTCACAAAAGTAAACCAAATTTAAAAAATGATAGATTAATCGATTAGTAACAGAATCAGGAAGGAAGGAAGGAAGGAAGGAAGGAAGGAAGGAAGGAAGGAAGGGGAAAAAAACTAGGCAGGTGGCCCAACAAAGAAAACAAACTTGAGGAAATTCTGTCATAGTACCAATTTTATTCCCTCTGCTGATGACGGTTAAGAAAATAGAGGAAAAGGGTGAGAGAAAAGAAAGATGGAGCGAGATGGGGAGAAGAAAAAATAGACCTTGGCCTACATCCAAACAAAGCCTCTGTGAGGAGCCATTCTTCCTTTGCCCTCCCATTTCCATATCAGAGGACTGTTTGATGTCAATGGGGAGGCACATAGACACCACCACCCTCTTCTTCATGCCTTTAACAGCAAATACTGCACATGCAATATTCCGTAAGTGCATGCAAATCAAGGTCCATTTGATTTCATTTGAATTCTGAGATGGTCAAAGAGGGGGGAGAGAGAGAGAGAGAGAAAGGAGCAAGCAGTGTAAAGGATGTGAAATCAAAAAGAATATAAAATGCTAATTTCATGCATTGCAGGGCATGAAATGCTAACTGTACAGATTTGTTTACTTCACATTATTGAACAAGGAGAAAAGGGGGGGATGTGCCCTCTCACACACCTCTGAAGTGCCACAGTAAAACTGGAAATACCATAATTTAGAAATGCCACATGGGACAAGTGTTGTAACGCAAAGTGACTCACACAAAATGTGGGTCCACGTTAGGGCTGGCCGATATGGACCGAAACTCATATCTAGATATTTTTTCTCAAAATGACGATATACGATATAAATCTCAATAATTTAAATTCAAATTAAGTCTGTCTAGAAAGACAATTCTGGGTTAAATTTGCACATTCAAAATGCCACACAAGCACATTTTTTAATAACAAACAGATGAACAATATAGGCCACAATATTGGCTCTATCTCCTCCAAAAGCTCAAACATACTCGGGTGAACACCCGCAAAACGGAGTCCGCACGGAGTCTGCCAGGCTAATTAAATGCAAAACTCAGATTTTAAGCCCACGTAGACGGTGTCACGCAAAACATTGCTCGGCATTGTATCGACTCCTAATAAATGTAACACCAGCCTTGCATTTCACCCGCCTGGTGAAACAGAGCAGGAGAGATGGACACGAGCTAAGAGGAGAGACTGGCAGAGGAGCTACAAAACTAGAGACACATCAGACACCTTCAAAACATGTCCCAGGAGTGCAAGGACTACAGAGAAACGCTAAGGATTGTGGGAAATGTAGGACTTTAATGGAAACTACTACACGGTGGTGTGCCCGGGTATGTAAGCTCCGAGGAGAGCAGACAGTCCGCCCGAGTATGTTTGAGCTTTTAGGGACAGTACGTGTGAGTAAGTTCTGTAGTGTGGCTTGTTTAGGGGAAGGTCTGGGTTAGAACGCACTGATGAATCCATCTAACTGTGCTTTTCATGCTGTCCTGAGGAGTAGCGAAAGCAGCGAAAACAAGTATTTTGATACAAAAGCTATAAAAAATATGTATATCAATATAGACAATAGTGTAATTTTCTATATCGCCAAAATAGAAAACTCGTTCTTGACGTGAGGGTGAAATTCAGTCCGAATGCTTGTACACTTCACTAGTTTAGCCAGTATAGCAGTAAGCTCAGTCATTTTTCTCTTTTACTGATACTTCCTGGTGATGCCATGCAACTGTCTTTACAAACAGCAGCTTGTTTCTCTGTACATTCTTTGCTCAGATTACACACTATATACACTGTGTGTGCAATAAGTAAGGAGAGGGTGGGTGGTTGTGTGAAGCAGATGTATAACAGTGTGTGTGCTGAACTGCCATGTTCGTTCTCTTGTACAACTAATCCTCGCCGCTCTTAATTTGCTGTGTTGAACTGTGCGGATGTGAAGCTGCTGAGTACGACTGGAAACAGCTTGTCGAGCTGTGCTGATACAACGCAGCAGCATCTTTTATGCATG
Organism: Gouania willdenowi; assembly: GCF_900634775.1. Lineage (NCBI taxonomy): Eukaryota > Metazoa > Chordata > Actinopteri > Blenniiformes > Gobiesocidae > Gouania > Gouania willdenowi. The sequence continues at coordinate 11,635,287 of NC_041047.1, forward strand.
GGAGACAACCAGGCTTTTTACATGCACACCACTAATTTGCTATACTGGCAGGGCTTTTACAATAAACTGGAGGTTTGGGTCCAACTGAGAGTTGGGAAAATGGTGGGAACCTGGAGTGTATCTGCTTACTTTTTGGTGTAGTTGAGCTCTGTGATCTCTTAGGGTTCTCCCATTTCAACACAGGACCAATATGAGTTTAGCATTCAATACATTCTCAATCTGAAACATTTAAAAGAGTTCAAGCCACACTCAATCTACTGAAACTCTTAACCATAACCAAATATACAGTCAAGGCTGACTGAGGGGGTACCCTTGATAACCCCATTTTAAAATCCGCCCGGCATTTCAGAAAAATGCCTGACGAATACTAACAACAAAAAACATTAACCAAAAAAAATATATACTATATATATATATATATTCCAGATTCCACATTCATCTACAACTTCTGATGTATATCAACATTATTCATACATACTTTCATTACTTGTTTTGTAGTGTGGAATGTTAGAAAAGGTTTCATCAAGTGATGTTTATATCAAATGAGCAATACGACAAACACTGAGTAAAAAATTTTTAACCCTAAAAATAAGAATATTTTACAATTTAATAAAATTTAAAAAATATTTAAAGTCCCTGAAAAATAACCTCAATAAATCCAAAAATAACACATCTTTTAATTCAAAATAACCATTAAAAATATTCTACAATGAAAAAATATTGATAAAAAAAAATAATTCAAAGATTCTGGAAAAAAGCTTAAGAAACTTCATTATGTTTTGTCTGTCAGTATTACGTTCTGTCAGCTGATGATAGAATGAAGTGCTGGAGCGGAGTATCAAAAAGACCGCTTGTATCATTGTGCTTATATCAGAGATATTAGATGTATGCCGATATAGTCTGACCAAATTTATTTGCTGACATCATACCAATTTCGGGACACCCTCACACGGATCACCTTATAAAATCCACCTATAAAACTCCAAGTTTGGGATAAAATACTGCCTACTACTGCATCAGCACCCTGCCACTTTGTTTTAAAAAAATATCTGAAACAGTAAAATTAACCCTAAAATTATATCACTATTTTATAAATGCATCAACTGAGGAACCACAATACCTCATCCCACACATATAATACATTAACCCCACTGGATTTGGATCTGGCTGATAATCTGGATATTTCTACTTCTGAGTCACCATCCTTTAAGGCTCCTCAGCTGAATTCTTAAAAAGTATTTCCTGAGCACAAATCTGCAGCTGCTTCTGCTGCCTTGGCGCGTGTGTGTGTGTGTGTGTGTGTGTGTGTGTGTGTGTGTGTGTGTGTGTGTGTGTGTGTGTGTGTGGTGTGTGTGTGTGTGTGTGTGTGTGTGTGTGTGTGTGTGTGTGTGTGTGTGTGTGTGTGCGTGCGTGCGTGCGTGCGTGCGTGCGTGCGTGCGTGCGTGTGTGTGCGCGCGCTAGCAGAGCAGCTGTTGTGGTGAGCTCCTTACCTTGATCATACGAGAGAGGTCCCCTGCATCCGCTAGCTCCAGCACTATGTTCAGCTCATTGTCCTCGATAAAAGATGCATGGTACTTTATCACATTGGGATGGTTCAATTGCTGTTGGCCAAAAAGAGGGAAAAAGCAGGATAGAAAAAGTTAGAGGACAAGCTGGTGATGCATATCATATTTATAAAAATCCTTGGCCACTTTCCATGAAAGCTATTTTACAATTTTATTTTAACATCCTTATCATGGATTGTAAAGTTTCTGTCCAATTCGGAGTATTTTCATCACCAATTAAAACTAAACAGTTCAAACTTGTGAAATCCGTGTTTGAAATGTTTGGACTTAATGAGACGATTTTGTCCTCAACTGTGACAAAGCTGGGTAGCATGTCATAACAACCCCCTGTCTATGATGACAGCAACCCATGTGTGCAACACACACACACACACACACACACACGCACGCACACACTCGCCCATGCACGCACGCCTGACAGGCCGACATGGCTGGCAGTCAGAAAAACAAGCATGCCAAGCTCATCTCCAGCTGAAATCCCTTCCTGTTGGTTGGCCAATAAGGCAAGAACATGTTCCTCGAAGTAAACAAAGTTTTTATTTATCCAGAGCAAGAACAAACTATATGGAGGGGGGGGTAGAGTAGAAACAAACAGGAACAGTGATACAGACAAACAAAAAAATTGACGAAAATCAAACAAGGTAAATGGTAAAGATCGTGATAGGAGAAAAGAAAAGGAAAAGAAAGGGGTAAAGAGAGAGAGATGGAAGAGGGGAAGCAAAATGGGGAGGAATGGTGATATGTGGAGAGGTGGAGCTGTGATGTGAGCAGACGGAGCGGTGTGACACATGTCCTCCGCTCTGCTTTCTCTGCTGTGATTAAAGAAATGTTCATGCTCTGGATGATGCTGAGAACAGGGACAAAGAGAGCACAGTACAGTACACTACGCTACACTACACCCTGCCTGCATCCTTCTCCTATCCTCCCCATCTCCATCCCAACACTGCTCTCCCTCATGTCTCCATCCTTCCTTCTTTCTCCCCTCCCTTGTCCTTCCCTGCCAGATGTATTTTTGGTTTGGAGTGGCAGCTATGCAGACCGCGCTATAGCACAGCTCAGGAGTGATAACAAGCTTCTCCCATCTCCTCTGCCACCTCCTCAACCGCCACAGCTCCACCCTTCCACAACTTAAGCTGAAGCTTAAAAAAATAATAATAATCAAGTATGTTAACATGCAGATGTTTATGAGAGTGACTGATCTGACGGCACTTCAATACAACAATCATTCAGTGAGAAACGTCCCATAGATCGTTGAATGACTGTGTAATTACACATGCTGGCTACAACCCAGCAGTGTGTGTAATCACCTAATCATGCAAGACTCGAAGTGAAAGATTTGTTGAGCTGGTGATAAGTGCTACAAGAAAGAACCAGATACTGACTAATGCAAGATGACTGATGGCACAAAATTAGCGACAATTATGAATGAAGAAATTTAGTATTTATGTGTGCAAAAAATAACAGAATATTGTACAATTCATCACAAAAAAAAAATGTTTTACTAAAATTAAATAAACTTTTGCAAAAACTACAAGGTGTGTGTGTGTTTTAATTTAAAATTAAATTAGCATTAGGAATTAAGCATTCACAAGATCAGTTTAAAGAGGATTTAACTTTTATTCTGAATTAGAGAGGAATTAAAGCTCCCATGTAAACCATCCATGAAAAAGCTACTTAATCTCCAACTTTTCTATAGCAAGACATACTTCCTACAGGCACTGCACTAGTGTATTACATTTCTATAATATTTGATCAAAGATGATGCATTTAATATTAGAGTTTCAGAATCAGAATCAGAATCAACTTTATTGGCCAAGGGTGTATGAATACACACGAGGAATTTCTTTTGGTGACCTGTGCTCTCTCAAGTAGTATAACATTAAATAATAACAATCAACTAGAATAAAGAAAAATAAATAACAATAAATAAAAAAAGAAGTATAAACATAAATATAAGAGTAGTTAGACTAATATGTGCAAACTAAATAAAAATAACAAGATAATAATAATAATAATAATAGTAATAATAACAATAATAATAATAATGAAATAAAATAAAAATACAATAATAATAATAATAAGATATAAGCAGATAATCACATTTAAGTTTTTTGGATGAAATATAAACTCAACATGAAACTGATTTATTGTTTATATACAAGGTTAGCTAAAGGTGTTTGTTGCCATTTCTTGGTCTCATCATTAGTCTGCTACTATGATCTAAGCCGACAGCGGACCTGGACATGTGCAAACATACATGCATTCCACACATTTTAACACCTCTATTTATAACACAAAAGCTTGAAAAGCAAACCAGCATCATTGAATGCTTTTCACTGCTGATTAGAGAACATAATTAGCCACAAAACAAAACTGTGCCTGCTAGTAACCCCAGGCAGGAAAAACACATGGCTGTGGGATTTCAGGAATGGTAGAATAATCAGATTGGCAGCGAGTGCAATACCTCCATTACCAACATTCCTCTCAGATCAGATTTTGACAAAAGGACAACACGCGAAGTGAGAATCTTGAGTTGCAATAGTCATGCCAGAGCGAGAAATCACAGATGAATGGGCAGACGTAAACAGCGGCAGACAAACAAATAGGCATACCATTGAACGGCAATGACGGAGTATGTCTGTGTGTGCAAGTGCATGCAGGATCATGGCCATCTATGTGTGTCATCCCAGTCAGCCCTTGCCAGTGCGCCTCTCATTACTCTGATTTGGCTGGGTCTTGTGTTGGCCTGTCTAGTGGGGGGGATAAGGCAGAAGGACTGTCTCTTTCACACTTAAGTCATTTAGTATCAGGCTGCTCGGCCAGCACAAATTCAGAAGTATCCTCCCCGAATGAGAAGAAAAACCATGTAAGTAGTGAAATAAGGCAAGAAAAAGAAATGAAAGAAAAGAATGATGGAATAATACCAGAACCTGGAAAACACTGGAAAGAAAAAAACAACTCTTGAAAGTAGGATTGAAACCCATAATTCATAAACAAGGAAAAAAAATAATATGTAACAACTCAAAGGAAAGTAAATGAAGAATAAACGCTATTTGTCACAGTGGTCAATTCAAAGTAAATGTTAAATCCTCTTTAAACTAACCTTGTAAACACTTAATTTGTAATGAAAATGACCATTCCCCACTAAACCTAAATCTGAATTAAGTGGCTAGTTTATTCTGAAAGGAATAATGCATTGATCTTGTATATGTTTAGTTCTGCTTTAAAAACAATTCCGGTAGTTCTTTGCATGCTTGTCCTGTTGCAATGACACGCTGGTGACGACATAATCCAAGATGGCCGCCCGAAGACTATTCATTTAATAAGAGACTTAGAAGATATGGATATAATGAAAAGGTGCTTTTCCCAATAGAGTGAATACGTCACGTTCGCCCCCTGTCCAAACGAACCCTTCCCAACCCCCAGACCCTAAAGCGGAATTCAATAAAGGAGAATAAACGTGTTTCCATGTAACCCTAAATTCGGAATTACTATTTCCAGGTAAACACAAAGCAGAATATTTAAATTAGGAATTATTCAATTCGGAATAATTAATTCTGAAACTTCTCCCTGACCTCTTTAGGAAAGCCAATTGTTGCAAATCATTGAGCTTCTTCTCAGGTTTTAGTTTTCCACAGGTTCACATCCACTTCTGAGTATCGCTGCCTTTGATTGGCCTAAAAAGCCCCAGGAGTTTAAATGAAGTGTTGGAGCGACACAAAGTAATTGGTTTTGTTTTCTTCTTCTTACTAATGTGTCTGACTGAGCATATGTCAAACTGCCTGCAGTGAACATGCTTACATGCACAGAAGCCCTTATACATGGAGAATGCAAAAACTCAGAACTCTGACACCCATCTCAGATCATTAAGACAGGCGGAGACACTGAAACTGTTAGAGATTTGTACATGACTGTTTGAAGGCATCTTAACTAATACACTTAAAGTTCTAAAAAAAAAGAGATAAAAAGGGAGGAGATGCAAGAAAAGATCATCATCTATGTTGGCACAATGTTGCAAGACTAATAATATTACAAAGATTAGGTGGGATTCGATTTTGTTATTAAAAAACAGAAATGTAAGCCTGGAGGGAACAATCCCAGCTGTAATCCTATATGCACGCAGTCTCTGTGGGTCCATGGGTAACTATGCGCTCAACAAGACAGATGGAAATACAGTAATACATACATTCTTGTTCATGGTGCACGTGCACACACGAACCATCACAACCCTTTGCATTTGTAACCATCCAAGAAAACACACACACACAAAACGTGAACGAACACAACACACAAATCTTTGCCGTCTGCTGCAGATCAATTGTGTTTTGTAATTTTTTTTTCCTGTGGTGGAAGGTCTCAGCTGAGGCACCTTAACAGAACAGAACAGAACACATGCATGGCGCCATCTCCCTCTTCTCTGGTTCTTTACCTTAAGGAGATCTATCTCTTTGATGCAATCTTGCCGAGCTTTGGCATCCATCAAGTCAAATATCTATCAAGAGATCAAAAGGGTAGGGAGGGAGGGAGGGAGAGACAGAGAGAGAGAGGACAGAGAGGTGTGTTATGACATATTGGGAAAAATGTAACAGAGAAGAAAACACTAGAGGGGAAAAAAACACAAGCACTAAACAGAAAACATGGTTGCTCTTATCTAAAGGGTGGCACGGGAGTGACTACTGGTGTTTCACAACAGATAGTACCTCAAATGCTGCTGATATCCAAGGTGTATGTTCTCACATGCGTAACTATAACAGTCACTGAGTACTGCAAGTATCTGTGTTGGAAGATACTTACCACAAATATTTCAGAATTACACAGTGACAGATGTTTTCCAACACACCCAAACACACTTAGTGTCGGGGATTAAACTGTGGATGTGAGGGTGGATCTTCACTAGTCAAAAGTAAAAAAGCACATCAATCATTTGTTCTTCAATTGATTCAACTCTTCAAACTTTGGTCAAATATCTCGCAACACTAACCACACAAGATAGCCCTGCAGCAATGACGGTGAATCAAACACATGTTGCCCTTGTGACTGATTTGCCCTGAGGTAGCTGTAGCATGTACGATATGCATTTGTCTTACCTGAACTTTCTTCAGGGCCACTGACGTGTTGTCGAGCAGATACCTCGCTCGGTAAACCTCACTGAACTGCCCTCGGCCGATCTTCTTTTCGATCTGAAAGTTGGCCAGAGAATTATGGCCCATATCCGGCTGCAATGGTTTCTGGAAAAAAAGAAAACACCACAAGTGTTTCAAATACGAATAAATAATTCATTTCTAAATACTGAAGTGTGTTTTATTAATGAACATTTAACTCCATCCCTTGGATACATGCATATATTTCCCATACTTACAGTGGGGAAAATAAATGAAGTCTTTGGAAGTGGGAAAACTTGTATCAAATACTTATTTTCCCCACTGTATGTATAATGATGGGCTTGTGGATGTGGGAACCCATTACAGTTGATTTGGGGCAAAAGACTGAATACAACTGGTAAATGGTAAATAGTGGTAATAAAGCGCTGTATAAATAAATTCTGAGGTAGTCCCAAAGCGCTTCGCAATATGGGCTCATTCACCCATTCACACGCCAATGGGACAGAGTTGCCATGCAAGGCACAAGTCGACCATTGGGAGCAACTTAGAGTTCAGTGCCTTGCCAAAGGACACATAGATATAGAACCTCTCAATCAGAAGACGACCCCTCTACCACCTGAGCAACTATATGTATTTACTAAGTGCTTCAAACAGAAATGTTACCTCTACATGACATAAGTGTATGATTTGTACACATTTTGTCTGCCACAGGTTCCATCAACCCATATGACCAGAGAACAACACAGGTTTCGTCTTCTCCATCATGGCAGGAACAAGGTATTCTATAACAGAATAATTCATGCTATTGTCATTGAATTGACATTTTTTGTTTACGAAAACTAAAGGATAAATGACTGTTTTTTGTCATTTCTGTTCACACATGGTGCCTTGGGTGTGTCTCAGTGTGGTCAAAAAGCATGTGGGCTTCACGAAGCCAATCAGCAAAGATCATTCTACATCACAGTTTGCATAGTTGCGGCTTTCGACTTAAGGTTGTGGTTGAAAATCAGCAGATCTATGGTGACAGGATTGGTAAAAAGTGGGTGTACCATGGTTTTAAATCATGATGATAGATTTTTTTTTTTTTTTTGTGGATTTGTCTTTCAACAGTCTGACAAAGTTGCCCTGCAACCCAGGTACTTATAAAATGTATCAGCAGATTTCAGCAATGCTTAGTGGAATTATGGACACTGGCATTTGTTTGAAGTTTTATACCTGCTCATCGTGGGGTTATTGGAGCTTATTCAAACTAAGTCAGTGCTAAAAAAAAATACACTTTCACAATTTCCTCACAAACTGGAGGAAAGCCAATCTATCAACAACAGCTAATCTAATTCTCACAGGTGAATTTATTATGTTCCCTTGTTTAAATATCACTGTAGAGCAATCAAATCAAAGTTATAACATTATTTGCAAGGGTGTTGAAAAAAATCGATTTGTCGATATATCGCGCAATTTTTTCAAAAAAGAAAGTACTAACGTTCTGCATGTTGTTCTAGGCATATACCTCAGTTATGTTGCACTAAAGTCATGTTGCACTAAAGTCAAAGTTGGTTTAAAAGCCACAGGCAGATTGTATGTTATTTTATTATTTTAAGATGTTGGCACATGGCATGTTAAAGCCAGTGTAAAATATGCCAATAAAATATATTTCATACATAATGTTCTCATGAAGATCTACAAATTTACAGATTGGTTGTTTCTTAAGTCATATATATTTTAAAAAAAATGCAATAATTGCCTTATACTTTAATATCGAGATATATCGTATCGTGACCTATGTATCGGCATATGAATCGTATTACCAGATGCCAGCAAATACACCTCCCTATTTATTTGTATAGCACTTTTCATACATACGAATGCAGCACAATCTGCAGTCTACTTATAATACAAAGTCCTTTCAATAAGACATAAGCACAGAGACAGACATTTTTAAACAAATACAAACACAGCACAAACCCAAATCTCACCAAGCAAAACTTAGAATCATTATTGACCTTAAGGCATATCAAGTATTAAGAGGTGTATTTTTTATTTATTTTTTTTTCTCCATGATTGGAGAACAATTATGTATTCATAAACTTATTTCTATAGTTATTCATTCCTTTCAAAATGTAATAAATCTTTATTACACATCCTTCAGCATCACTGTGAAAATCTTGTACTCAAATGAAGTAAGGTTTTTAATTATTCCAGCAAAGCGTTTACATTTCACTGGAATTCAGAGTCTCGTTTATCTGCCAAGATACATCACCAACAGTCTGGCACTGAGCCACAAACTAAGGGCTTCCCACTGATCCACACCACGATTGGCTGAGCATGCAGTGACGATCACCTTCTCCAATTAAAAAAAACAATCAAAGACAAACAACAACAACGCCCTCGGACATTATGTGTAAAAAATGCACCGAGAAGTCTCCGTGACCTTTTCAGCCCAATGGTGAACTTGTAAAAGGCGTCATCGGGAGCCAACAGAAGGTGACAGAAATCAGAATGCCACATGTCACGGGCGCTTTTGCCGAGTGTGGCCGTGGGATCAGCTCAAGGACAAAACGACTTAGAAAAGGGAAGGAGAATGGTCAGAAGGAGAAGGTCAAAAATTAATCTCCTAAGAACTAAAACATGCAAGACGGCAGTGTCATCACATCTGTCCGCTTCACTCGTGTTTCACTTTTTGACAAAAGTTCCCATGAGTGCAAACTGGAGGCTATGAAGGGTTCCCTCAGCCGACTCATGTTCAAGGAATATAAGGATTTATTTTCAGTGGTGGTGGTGATGGTGGTGGTGGTGGGGGGGGAACAAGGGATCCTTCCTAAACATGGTGGTTATTAGCTCTCTTGTTACATAGATTTTTATGTTTACTATGAAGCCGACTATAAATTTATCTTAGAGCTTGTAAAAGAAAAAGACAACAATTGTGTAAATAAAATGCATTCAACATGAATCTTAGTATGGAGAAACACAAAAAAATATTAAAATTCCTAATTTTTCTTTTTCTTTTTTTTTCTCTTAATATTTGATATTCAGAAATATTATCATTATTAATAATTGGCATATTTAAATAACTACAAAAAAACTTAGATATTTATACTCCAACAAGCATTTTACAATAATGTTTGCAATTTAAAAATTATTTTGATACAATAAATGCCATATTGGGCAATAATTTGACGGTGTGATAGCGCAATTTGAGTAAAGATGCGGGATGGACAGTCCAAGGTGTATGCATTTAGTGAGAGGAGAGACCATGCATGCGGGACAAGGGGGCATTGCTTTCATTCTCTGCGTGGTAGCTTGACAAATGTTTGCATGAGCTTCTAAAGCGCTGTGACAACCGCCTGCTGAGAGCACAGTCTCACTAATGTGTCCTGGCATGCCAGCCTCGTAATCACACATTTACATATGCAATGACCTACATTTGCATGTCAGATCGCACACTGTCCAGCATGGTTAACAGTGGGCACCTCCCCGTGTGGAGTCGCCCTGGGTGGCAGTAGAGGCCATGCGAGGGCGGAAGAGAGGACTGGAGGGAGGGAGGCTTCTCTGGCAGCCAAGGGGCTGGGCTGCCAGGCAGGATTATGTCAGCCGGCAGCCACAACATTAGACACTTCATTAGAGCTAATCTGTTTAGCGGTGGGCAGTGTATGTAAACTTCACAGGCCATTTGCGGCCTCCTTCGCCCCCTGGCCTGGCCTTCAAAGAGCAGCCAGGCCGCAGCTGACTGACGGGCCGTCTCATCTGCTGCACGTGGGTGTCACAATTGAGAGCTCCAAGCTGAGAACACGCATGCACGCACACACACAGAGAGTGACCCTACCAAGTCTCAAGAAGGCAGAGGTCACAGTCTGGACAAAGCTAGGCTAAAAGGGTCAGAGAGATGGTAATTTATAAGCATCTAAACCTCACTGTTCACTTAAAGCACTTGTGTCAAACCTAAGGCCCGGGGGACAAATCCGGCCCTTGAGACCATCCAATTCAGCAAGCAGGAAAGAGTAAAAAAAAAAAATACAAAAAAATTCAACAAAACTGCACAACATTTGGAGGATCGCAATTTTCCCATGTGTTCACAAATGACTGCAGTCATTTTTAAATTTCAAATTGTTCAAAAGACAAAATTTTCCTGAAACAAATTTCTCATAATGAAATAAAAATTTGTCTCAAAATCACTGACATCTAAAAGAGAAAATCCAACAGAGGCTGATATCTGTGCGCCATATACATACGGTACTTTATATATCATTTAGACGTCGATGTGCAAACTAGGGGACATTAATGTTGAAATTACTTGTTTTCTCGCCAAAAATCTGAAGCCCACTTAAGATCAAACTACTTTATATTTGGCCCCTGAACTAAAATGAGTTTGACACCCCGGACCTAAAGGTTTTTTAGTCTTTATGGTAATGTAGTTCTATTTTTCTAAGTCCCTTTTGAGGATTGTTTCAAATAATTGTATTTCTGTTTTGAATCGTGTGGTGTATCTTTCCTCTCATCAGTTTAGTTTGTGATGGGGACAAGCTGCGAGGAACGCAGATGAAGTGGCAGTTGTGCAAGGCATTATGGGTAATGTCTGTGAGGGACAGCATGTCTTGGGTATAAAGGTGACACATAACCACCACTGGCAAGTCAAGGCATGGGGGGATTGGGGTACAGAGGAAAAGAGGGGGGAGAGAAAGGGTGAGAGACAGAGAGGGAGCGAACAGACAGCTCATCGCAGGAAGTGTGATACGAGCTGCCCAATAATGACACCATTGCCAAACACAACTGACAAGACACATGGAGAGTGGAAGAGGAAATGCAAAGACTGAGAAAGTGAGGGAAGTTGGGGGAGGTGGTGGATGGTGGAGGACAAGCAGCAGAGGGGAGAAGGTGTGATGTGACAGGCCGGCAGTGCCAACGGCTGCCACAGAAAGGCCAGCGGCAGAAAAAGAGTGGCTGTTTCATGAAGAGAAAGAACGAAAGGGATGCAGAGACCGACAGAAACTTGGACTAAAGTAATGACAGAAAAAATCCCCTTCCAATCTTTGCAAACTCCCCAAAACTCGGGTTATAATAATACAGTGTCAATGGCCACTTTACATGGGAGCTTTAATTCCTCTTAAAAGCGGAATAAAAGTTAATTCCTCTTTAAGATGACCTTGTAAACACTTAATTCCTAATACTAATTTAATTCCAAATTAAACTTAATTCTGAACTAGATGTCTGGTCTAGTCCGTTTTTAATTCCGAATTAAATAATTCCTCTTTCTTGTAAACAGTTAACAACACTTAAAGCTGCTTTAAGTTAATTCCAGTTGTTCTGCGCATGTGCGATTTGCGACGATGACGCGCTGGGTAACAACATAATCCAACATGGCGGCCCGGAATAGAGCCGACACTGTTTAATGAGCCTTAAAAGACATGAATATAATGAAAAAATGGGATGGACGGAGGCATAAACATGCACACATTAACACAGACACATGGACTTATCACACACGGAGATCAGCAAACAGAACAGGCTTCATCAGACGGGTGATAAACCTGGAAACGGAGTAAATGCGTCCCCATACTGCTGCACAGGCTGTAATATCACCAAGTTTATCATTGTAACGGTTGTCAAAGCTACTATCTTTACCAGGGAGCAAATATTTACTCCTGGTTATTGTTTTCCAGAGTTTTACTGGGCTTTTCCGTGGACCAAAGTGTGTTATTGTCTAGCTGTTGCTTCAAAACTATAATCAAAATAAAAGTGAAAACAGTTCTCATGTGTGGTCTTCTGTGTTATAGCCAACAAGATAGACGTGATCGACGTGATACATCATGTTCGCCCCTTCCAATCAAGAGTCTTCCCAACCCCCAGTCCTAAAGCGGAATAATCCGATTTTCCATGTAAACCTTAATACGGGAAGTACTATTACCATGTAAACACAAAGCAGAACACTTTAATTCCGAATGATTTAATTCGGAATAACTAATTCCAAATTTAAAAAAATATCATGTAACCGTGGCCAATGAATCTCAACAGAGTCCTTTAGTATAAATGGAGGACAATTAACTATAACTGCAAGGTTTTATCAATGTGCCATATTTATAGTCTTAAAGCAAGAATATTTTTTCACCAAAGAAGTACAGCTCTCTATAAATATCTGAAATTCAACAACCAACTTTGCAACCAAACAATCCAACCAAACAGCAAGTTGCCAAAACAATTATCCTCCAGACTGAGAATCATTTCTCAGTTTATCTCATTTTTCTGCCAACATCTGCCAAAGCCACCCTCAGATCATCCCTACACTTCATCCAAATTCACGCAGAGTTTAAGCATGTCATAACTGACACTGATCAGCAAGTCAGGTCAGGCCCTGGAGAGGCTGCCAGTTTAGCATAAAGTCAAGTTGTAGAATAATACAAATCTACACCGTGCACAGACATGGAGGAGAGATTACAAGCGTTGTTAACATTAGCTGATATACAATGAGTTGATTTAATGTGCAGTTAATTTATTTGTGACAAGAACCACTTGGGAAAATTATGTTTTGTCATTTTGAATTTAAAAAGGCAGAAACCTTAACAAAACAATCCCGAACTTCAGCTTCAGTGAGTCGCTCTCTGATGCCACGAGTGTTTACAAAATATTTTGAATTATCTCAGCATTCAAAAAGAATGTAGAGGGATTCAAGGATAGGCAGAAACAGAAACAGAAACTGGCAGGCGGGGGTGGAGCGCTCCCACCCTCAGTAGTCACCAATCCCCTTGAGCAGACACCATGCAATATTCATCTTCAGCCAGTCAGCCAGTGAGCCAGGCAGGCAGTCAAACCAGCAGGATTCACCCCAAAGGTGCTTCTCATTCCTCTGCTCTCAATGGGCTCCTCATCCACGCCACTGAGTCGCTTCGCTCGCAGACAGATCTGTGTCTGTCAAACTCTGCAGTGACGATCGGAATTTGATCTGAGGGGGCTCTCCTCACTAGCCCTCCCACTCACTCAAGAGCAAATGTGCCATTAAAAATGCACATCTCTCAGCGCATCTCGTTTAACTGATGCATATGCATCATACCTCTGGGACCTAGAGAAATTATATCGCAAGCAATACGGAATATCATTCATCACATATACAATTCAGATTTCTTTCAGGAGGCTGGGGTGTCTGTTTTCTCCTTTGCTGCTGAGTAGACTGAACCTCAAGAAAGTGTGAAACACCTATCTGGATGCTGGTTTGACAGTCATCTACATAAATCCTCCCAATATATTCTCTCTTCCTCACTCTCCGTCTCCTATTAAATGTGAAATGGTTTCAAACATGCGCCGTGAGAGAGAGAAAAACATGATGCAACACATAAGAGTTCACTGTGCTACCAATAACCTAAGCATAAAAAAAGTGAGCCTGGAATTACGACTGATGTAAACCGTTGGAAATAGATTGGGGAAAAAAGAACATTAAAAAACAGATAAGAGTTCATAATGGTGAAACAATACTACATAATCAACAGCTGGAAGGACTACAGAGGTAGTGCAAGTATGCGTATGTGTGTGTGTGGGCATAAGGGAGTTGCCAAATTAATTATTAAAGGTTTAATCCTACTTTCTTCTGTGTGCAACCCAATTATCCTTAATTTTGCAATTAAAAAAATCGTGGAATAAAATAATTCCCTTGCCGATTCCCATGTTAATGCTGCTATGCCCTTGAATATGCACAAAAACACAAAGTATGGGCCTATTTTCAGTGTTTCCCACCTAAAGAAAACAAAAACAAAGAAATCCCTTATACTCTGGGGCACTTCAATAATCATCTTTCTTTGTCGTTGATTTAACTTTTGTGAAGACAAAAACAGCCTTCTGCCAAAAAATAAAAAATAGAAGAAAAAGAAGGAAAAAAATCAATGCCATGACATTGAAAGGCAGCACTAAAATCCAACACTGACCAACGTTGCACGGGGCAATCTCAAGTTGTATCAAAACAAAAAAGGCACATGGGAGGTGAGGTTCTGCCAGCCTACAGAGCTATGATCAATAGCAACAACTCAACATTCATCCACTGCCGTCCATCTCCTATACACACTTCGATTGTGGTAAGCATGAGTGAACATCCTGATTCCTGACTGACAGAGAGTGGAAAAGGTGGTAGAAGGTGCCTCTAGTGAATAAATGAAGGACGCTGTCATCATGAAACATTAATGATCTTACTTTATCAATTAGATAAACTAAGCAAATTAATCCGACAAGGACTTGCAAGAATGATTATATATACAGTATAAAAATCATTATTGACAGTGTGGTGGAACATAAAACCCATTTAGCTCTTTCATTCCTTTTGGTCTTATAATATAAATTTAAAATGTCTTTTTGTCAACTGTGCATGATAGTAGAAAGCTTTTTATTTTTTTAAATAGTATAATTAAATTAATTTATTATTAATTTAAAATACACTTAATTAGAAACATATTGTAAGTTAATGAAACAACCACAAACATGAAGCTTTGAATAAACACTTGTTTTTTGTTGCTCATCAGTAAATCATTCATAAGCAACTTGGGTCATTGGTTATTACTATTATTATTTTGCATGTAGCAGCAAAACTAAAATTGAATAATAAAACACAGATTTTAATGGACTAGTTGGTTCATATTTGATATATTGTAGAGCTGGGCGATATGGACCAAAACTTGTCTCTAAATTTTTTCTCAAAATAGTGATATACGATATAAATCTTAATAATTTTATTTCAAATGAAAACTGAACAGATTGAAAATTCTGGGTTAGATTTGATGATCCAAATGCCACACAGGCACATTTACCAACAAACAGCTGCACAATATGTCCCCCAAAATAGAAAAATTGATATATCTTGAATCTCAATATATCGCCCAGCGGTAATATGAAATATAAAAATGTGTACTTAAGGCTGGGATACATTGTGCGATTTTTTCAATCGACTCATGTGCAGAGCCCGAATATGCGCAGCTCACGACCGACACTCTGACACGATCTGACTGCTCATACTGTACGTTCATACACGACACGATGAGGTCTCGTTTCCGGAGCAACGTACAAATTGGAAGGAGAAAAATAATTCTGAAGCGTCGCCATTAAACAGAAGAAGTAGAAGAAGAAGGAAGTGGAGAGACATGCAAATCTCAGCAAAAAGAAAAAACGGCGATGTGATGGACCAGGAGCTGACTGGACAGACGTGGTCAGTACAGTCCATCAATCTTACAGCGGTCCTGCAGTGTTCGCGCATGCGCAGTGTGAGAGTTTGAGGTAAGCAGGTCCGTAGCACTGCTTCAACTGTGAGATACCATCACGAGGAGCGACTGAATTTCAAACATGTTTGATTTCCTTACGACCATACGATTGCTGATCCCAAAAATAAACTCACCAGACAAAAATCGCACAGTTTATGATGTGATATGCTTGCGTTTACCTGGGGTTGAAACACTGGCACAGCTGCCTGCTGTCCTTGTGGCTGCGTGTCCATATCCATGATGTTAAGAACTCTATCCTCTCCACCTCTGCTGAATCAAACACACAAAGAAGAGCCAACGTTATCCTGCCATCTGGTCATCACACAAAGTACTAATTCATTACCATAGACAATTCTACTCGATTCAACACAAGTACAGACAAAGGATCCCCTGTTGATGTTCACCAAATGAGTCAGTGATGGCTGCTGACACAGTGTCCAGTTTCCGTTCAACTGGAACCCACGTCATGCCTGGGGATTTGACACTCTTTGTTGGATTCATGTTGCAACATGGCAGTTCTATTGCAGACAGCAGCATTAATCCGAACAAAAGCAAAAATAATGCTGCAACGCTCCAAGGAATTTTTCAGGGAAATTATTGTTCATGTCGGAAACTAGATTAAGCAATTTTAATTGCATTTCTGTTTTCTGAGGAAATGTAGGTCACAAAAAGGTGAGTAAGCAATGGCATGTACGTCATAGTGAGGTTTAATTACATAGTAACAAATAATGTAGTAGCATAACTTATGACTGCATCAAGCTGAGCCAAACGATCAAACTTGCATGAATGATTCACTACACTGAAAATTCATAAATCCAACAAGATTGGAATCGCAACAAACCCTCAATTCATTCATGAACTAATCCAGTATTCAAGTGATGACAGAAAAAACAGATACTCACTGGTGCAGTGTTGTTCCAAGCTTCTGTGTATATCCGTAACTATACCTTTTGCAAAAAAAAACTATTCCCGCAGCACGCCAAAGATTTTACGCAGCAGGGTAGTGTTTTTGTGCTACCCACTATAACCTTCTGACATAAATAAGTATTTCATAAATCTGCCTCTAAAGGTCACTGACAACATTGCCAAAAAAAATGTGCTATTACAGCCTCTCAGCAACAATGAAGAACAGTTTTACACTGAACACCAGACCCAATGATCTACCAGCATGCAAATGTGCAAAGATACATTGACTAAAAATCACTTCACTCGACTAGTAAATCCCAAATAAGCGGTCATGCTTGCTTGCGTTTCTGTTGTTTTTTTAAATTTAGTTTTTTTTTCTGCATCAAGCTAGAAATGCTTGAGTGACAAAAATACAGAATTGCAATGATTAGATTGAATATTTGCTCCTTTAGTGCTTTAAAGTATCATGGAGATAAGGAATACCTTAGGGAGGAGTCCAAACTTTTCCCATCAACCACTTCCATTATGGTTATATACAGTAGCTACCAGTTGCTTAATAGTTATTTGGATACAAGTGTGAGAATTATAGATGTGGCACATTTATTACATAATGCATGTAAACAACATACATGCTTTGAACATTGTTGGTAATTGGTAAATTGTTTAAATGTTCTTAAGTGCTCTTTTATGTTGTCGTTTTCATGATATGCCCTGAGATTTTGCCCCAGTGCTATATAATAAGATTATATATCTTACAATAAATTCTTGTTTTGAATTAGTCTTCAAATGTAGAATAAATGTGCAATAACCCTGTACAATGATTCTATGCGTTTTTATAAATTTTTACTGTGTAGTTTTATAAAGGCAAATAAATCAAAAACAGAAACACATGTAATTCTGTTAGGACTTTTAACAGAATAAACCTGTAAAAGAAGGGGGGGACCTGAAATACCCAAACATTGTTTTCCTTTAGCTGAAACATAGTTATGGCGAGCTTGCCTGAAGACTAACATTTCTAATTTTAAAGTCCCTAAAATCTTTAAAGACTTTAGGCTTAACCTGAAAACCACAGAGCTACAGTTGATACCATGGTGTTAAACTAAGTCATACATCAAGCACAAGGGTGATGAAACTACTGTCAAAGGAGGAGGCAAAACAAAGTATTTATGAGATGCATGTACATTGTACAACTTAACTTACATGATATCCATAAAATATTCATCAGTGCAAAAAGACTGGTCAATTTACCAAATGACAATTGATTGATAACTTTTTAAGATTGTTCAAAAGTGTAAAATGTACAGAGAGAAAAAAGAAAATGAATTGGAAATGTATTTAATCAGTTATTATATTTCTTTGAGTCCTTTTAAGACGAAAACTGAAAAATGGTCTCGATGCGTACTCGAAAGGTTTTGATTAGAGATAGAAAAGGCTTCAATAGAACAGAGAGAGCAGCCAACAGTGTGGTGATGCATTTAGATTTTGATGTCGCTTGGCATCCACCCTGCTGGCTGTCACTTCTCTTGTCGCCAATCTTTGCACTCCTGCCTTGTGTTTTGCTCGATTGAGGCTGGCACCTTAACTTCTATCCCAAACCATCGTGTGCTTCTGAATGTCTAAGTGTCAAAATATCCAGGGGGCGTCTGAGGTCCCCGACGCGCCTTTCAACTCTTACGTCCCAAATGAACAAGATCAATTAAGCCTGACATGTCAGATTTACACACACACCAAGAAACAATGCAATTAGCAAAGGCAACATAAGGTCAAACAGCTGGGGCTCTTGTACATGTACAATACACGAGATGTACAGCAATTCAAAAAGGCAAAGTCTTGACCTGAGATATTTTTAAAAAATGAAGAAATTATTTCACCAATTAGAACAGGGATGTCAAATTCATTGTAGTTAGCCACATAAGGCCCACTTCAGTCTTGAGTCTTAAAATTAAGGACTACTCTCCAATTTTGACCCTTAATCGCATCTAAGTTTGATATTTTAAAAGAGAAAAGTACTGTTAAAATAGGAACTAAGATGTAAAACCCACAATATTATTGTTTCAGATGTTTCTGCATTATTGTGTTGCCTTTAAGATGATTCTTTTTGATGTGTAGGTAGTAATTTCCATCAATTCACTTCAACGTAGGCCCAATTGAGGTAAAATTCCCATTACTTGAATTATAAAAATGCTTGGATTGTTCTGGATTGGTTTATTTGATATCAAATTGGATTGAATATTGACCTTGAAAATTTTACAGTTAAAAAATAATGTTTTTATTGTAATTTTTACTTCAGTAACACACTACGCCGCCAGGAACTCAAATCCTGCAGTGCCAGATGTGTCCTCCTTCTTAAGCCAGTACATGTCCAGGCCCATCTGAAGTTTGCTAGAGAGCATTTGGATGATCCAGAAGAGGATTGGGCGAATGTCATATGGTCAGATGAAACCAAAATAAAACTTTTTGGTAAAAACTCAACTCGTCGTGTTTGGAGGAGAAAGAACATCATACCTACTGTAAAGCATGGGGTGGGAACATCATGCTTTGGGGCTGTTTCTCTGCAAAGGGACCAGGACGACTGATTCGTGTAAAGGAAAGAATGAATGGGGCCATGTATTGTGAGATTTTGAGTGAAAACTTCCTTCCATCAGCCAGTGCATTGAAGATGAAACATGACTGGGTTTTTCAGCATGACAATGATCACAAACACACTGCCCGGGCAACGAAGGAGTGGCTTCGTAAGAAGCATTTCAAGGTCCTGAAGTGGCCTAGCCAGTCTCCAGATCTCAACCCCATAGAAAATCTTTGGAGGAAGTTGAAAGTCTGTGTTGCCCAGTGACAGTCCCAAAACATCACTGCTCTAGAGGAGATCTGCACGGAGGAATGGGCCAAAATACCAGTAACAGTGTGTGAAGACTTACAGAAAATGTTTAACCTTTGTCATTGCCACCAAAGGGTACATTACAAAGTACTGAGATTAACTTTTGCTGTTGACCAAATACTTATTTTCCACCATAATTTGCAAATAAATTCATTTAAAATCCCACAATGTGATTTTCTGGATTTTTTTTCTCATTTTGTCTCTCATAGTTGAGGTATACCTACGATGAAAATTACAGGCCTCTTTCACCTTTTTAAGTGGGAGAACTTGCACAATTGGTGGCTGACTAAGTACTTTTTTGCCCCACTGTATGCTGTACAACTGTATATAACAAATTATATGCGGCTGCTGAAATTTCTATCATGTGATAGATAAATGGTGGCCTGTTATAGAACTGTAAAAAAACTCCAACGTTACCAACAATTGGGTTATTCTAGATTGAGATAAATGAAGGCTTAAGGTCAAAAGATCTGGCTGCAATTTCCTTTCAGATACCCAGGCACATATAAACTGGTAAAGGTTTTAAACTTGCAAAAAAAAAATGTAATTGTAATTAAATAAAAGTTAATAAATATTGCAAAAATTGTAAAACGTTAATATATTCAGACCAATTTTTTTGTCATAAAAACACTTGTGAAAAATGTAAATGAAATGTAACTTTTTTTTTCCTTCTGCAAAATGCATTTTTTTTTTTTTTTTTTTTAATCTTGCAGTGTTGTTCAGAATCTCAGTATTACCGCCTTGCATCATGCAATGCTCGTTTGCACCCCTGCATCCACCTGCAGGCTCTGACTTTGAGGATGATACTCACTCTTCTCTACCTCTGGGAAAACATATTCCATGCGAGTGGAGGTCAGAGCCGGTGAGACATTAAGCTGCCAGAAAACTGTTTGTTTTGTTCAAATGAGAGCTGAATAAATGCTCAGTATTGAAAATATAAACCTTATTTAAATTAGCAATTTTGTGTTCATCAATAAATGGAGAAAGTTATTTATACCACATTTGAAATGCAGACTAAAAGATGGCCTGCCACTTTAAATAAAATCAATCACAAAGCACAGTTACTGGTAAATGATTAATAAAGGTATCACTGTTTTCAATGTCTGTTTTTACAGTTACTTACTGTAGCCTAAAGTAGCCAATGCTAAACAAAGAAATAAATCGTAGCACTGGAACAAATACCTGTCGAAAGTTGCAAGCTTAACTGAAAAAGTGAAAGAACAAGACCTAAAAGTATGTACAAGTTGGCGTCTGCCACATCGTGGACAACAAGTTGTCATGCCAAGATATGAAAGAGCTCAACTTCATAGAACTGGAGCTGCATGAGAATAAAAAATGAGCAGTTCACAGCAGGGATGATGCAGGACAGGGTAGGACAGAAGCAAAGCTTAGAAAAATGTCACAGGAGGGGGAAAAAAGAAGCTTGTTAGCCCTGACGTGTTCATGGTCCTGTGAGAGACGGTGTGGAGCTGTACACCACAGAAGTTGGCACTGGCTTTAGGTCTTCTTTAATCCCCATTTCCTTCCCTCTGCATAATTCATTTAAAACAGTGGCACAAGGAAAAACAAAGAGAGAGAAATGATTATAAAAAGGTGGATCAAGGCAAACTGTGAGGGAGGGGGTTGGGTGGCGAAACAAAGGGGAAGGGTCCTGGAGTTAACCGATTCCTAATAGCAGAGTGCTAAATCAGCTAGAACAATAAATATGAACACAAACTGATGAGCTGGGGCTTAAGGGTGACGGAAACACAGGAAAAAGAATGACAAGAAGCAGAGGGAAGAGAGGGAAAGAAAATTGTAACGTGACACTACTGGGCCCGGGTGTACGATGTGAAAGAATCAAAGGCACCTTTGAGGAGCAAAAAGACGACAGTGAAAAGAGTGGTGTCCATGATTACAAGAAATGGGGAAACCTTTTCAGCCTGTGTTCATAAAAGCCAACCCCAGGCCTCGTCTCAAACCCTCGCTCAACTAACATGGATGACACGGAAAAGAGGAAGAAAGCCACTAATGATGGAAGAGTCCAAAAACTACAGAAGCAGCACACTTTCCAATTCATTTTCATCACTCTTCCCAATCATTAGCCAAAATGTTAAAGCCCTTCACGCTCATTGGACCATGAACTATTAAGAACGTCTGAGAGGGGTAGCGGACAATTTGCACCTCAGCGTGTGAGCACATCTCTGACACCTTTGAACAGGATGAATTAAGACTTAACAGAATAGAAAATGAAGGGAAGATGATTTATTGTCTTTTAATCTAAGGAAAGAAGGAATCGACACAGCAATAACAGAAAACGCTTTGAAAAAAACTTTGCAAAGCCAGGCAAACACTTGGCAGTCTAACTATCAAGAAGTTCCAGAAGTTTGTGACATCCACAACATTGAACCACAAGTGGTTTACATCTCCCAGTTCTGGCAATGTTTGTCTTAAATCTTATTACCAACATATACTATGTAAGCAGAATATGTTCTCCTGTCAGTTAGTTATGGACCAACTTAAAGACAAACAGCTTTAAGGAAAAAGTTTTCAAGAAAAGGTAGAACAACTGGTTCCTTGTTGTGTGTAAGACGTGTTTTTAAAGAGCTACTGGCTGTTGGTAAAAAACAAACCACACAAATGACCTTGATGTATCTGCTTAGCATGGGAATAAAGTGCTTGTGCAATTGTGTGCGTGTGTGTACTTGTGTGCGACCTTCACCCACTCCCTTGTGGAGAAACTACAGCAAAATGATAAGAAAAGGAAATTAAAATGAATAAATCCACTGGAGTCCACTGGGACGCTACAAGGCCAGTGATCCACGGTGCTTTTTGCCAACTATTTATAGCCGTCCTTTACATTTTTCACTTCCAGATTCTTATAGACTCATGATTATTTCACTGCAGAAGTAAATAGCACAGTGCAACCTGCCGGGGCTTCATGTGAGGCCTGAAGTGATTTATACCCCCACAGTTCAAAGAAACAACAGTTATCTGCGCGTGTGTGTGTGTTTCACCTTCTACTTCCTCTATAACCCACATTTCAACAATTACTCAGCCTTTCATGCAACAGTCCCCGTTAAGCCGCAATTGATTCTGTTATCCTGCTTGTGTGCGTGCCCACCTGTATCCTCTCGTATCTCAGTTTACATATCAGACTGTGTGTTTTATTAGAGTAAGCATGTCCATCATTGAGAGAAGTCCTCAAGCACAAACAGGTGTCAGGCTCTATGTCCTCCGTCTACCTCCTCATCTGCCCTGCTCTTGTCTTCATCCCCTTCATCCTGCTCCAATGCGTTTCAAACATGAGCTGGCTCGTAGCAAAAAAGCCCTGGCCACCTCTCAGCTCCATTGTCCCATCCACTCTGCCACAGCAATAACCACTCTTGTGGCAAATGGCTCCTTTGTTGCCACTTGAGCAGGTGCCTTACAGTAAAAGGCAGGAGCCAGCCAGCCAGTCATTGCCGTTTCGTTAGAGTAGATCCTCGTTTGATGTGCAAAATTCATCATCCAGAGATGATAGCCGTGCAAGATGCTAATAATCACTTAAAAAACAAAAACATTCCCCTCAACATTGTAAAAGATAAACTCCAATTTCAATGATAAAAGAAGAATGATAGACAGAGACGGTACCAGTCGAAATTAGACCGTCAGCCACAACAACCTTACTGCCTTTCTTCTGCACCAAACCCTTTGCTGGATAAAAGCAATTCATACTGTCAATCATTAGGACTAAACAAAGTATATTGATAAATTGCTGAATGTGTGAAGAAAAGCCTAAATCAGGTGGGAAAGACAGAACTGTGTTTAAGACAGCTGTGTGATCCCAGAGAAAGCTGCTTAGTGTGTCAAGGTGCAGGTTGTGTGAAGGAGAGAAACCCCCAGGCGTTCAGGAGTGAGAACCCCGGGGGTTTGGGCTGTGCTTACACACCCGTAATACGTTCACAGCGCTTCGGGACTCCACAACACATCACACCTCACTTAAAATAAGAAAGGAATGCATAATATACAAATAAATATGAAGAGTGACTTGATTTAAGCTTGTTTTATTTAGCCGCCAGTGATGCCGTATCTTCCTTAAGGGACCAAATGAGCAAGACTTCAAATAAGTAATCAGATGCAAATCTATTTTCCCTCCATGTCAATGAAAGAAAAACTAAATATAGATATCACTTCAACTCCCATCTGTAAAAGATTTAAGATTTATAACTTTTAGGATGCAACATTAACATTGGCAAACTACTGAGACTGACACTATTCGGTTTATTACTATTAAAGGGTACCTGTAATGGTAATGTATATAACATAAAATGTGTTTTATGTATTACCAATAAGAAGTGTGCATTTATTTAAAAAAATAAACGTTTTTATACCTGAGAATAAAATCAATGAGGAGCAGCCTTTTTCGGCCAAATGTGATGCGAGGGTCGGTGATTTTGGTTTCGTAATTACATTAGGTCCCATCTGTTTTCGCTGCTTTTCTCTTTAGTTCGGTTTTTAAAGTGCTTTCTCTACATTTCCTTTAATATTGTTTTATTTATTTATACAGACGACAAAAAAATGTGTGTTGGAGCTACTTTTGATGTGTCTGAAGCTGTTATCGTTAGCTTTTGCTGTGCATTGGAGCAACCAAGGCCTGTTGTCTGCTGCACTATTTACAAACGAGATGTGACAGAGATCAAGCTGCATGACACGGTCAATTAAGAGACAGACTGGATTTACCTGGGGACGAGTATGAGAGGACCTTAAAGCCATTTAGATGAGTACATTCTACTAGACACGTATCTGTCACCTGTCAGATATTTTTAATTCGTGAATGTTGTAATTAGAATTTTAAAGAAAACAAACTTGATAGAGCTTACAATTAAAATCTACCACAGGTGCCCTTTAAGGTGAAGTGGTCGACGAGAGTCATAATCAGGATAATCTGATTCACAGCTTCAGTATATGGATTAACACTGATCGATCGGCGATATTGGATCAGCCGATATTCTGCATTTTATGCAAATAATGTGATTGGCTGTAATGTCTTAATTTGTCGATACAATCAATGACGTCATTGTCGTGATGAAACTTTCTGTTGACGCTCCCATTGCAAGGGCATTTATTCAAAGTTGAAGACCCATGCAACCACACACACACACTGACAACAAATGCTATGTTCATGTCCTGCATGGAAATTCTTCAACTCTTTCACTCCTTCACAATCACAAGGCTGCGTTTAAGTCCCGAAAAATGGTACCGTTTGATTTTCCATGAATCTGTATCAGGCAGTACTGAAGGAATTTGGTCGGTACCTTAAAAAAACCAGCCCAAATTCATATGATCGGAGATTGTTTTTTTTAAACTCACTGATCGGTGATCTGCTCAGACCTGCTGTCTGATGGTCAGTAAGTCATTTTCAAATGGTACAGACTGATTGACAGACTGTGTTGCTGCACTGACTCAGATCAATGGCAGATCAATAGGAAGGTTTCTGTCCGAATATGCCTATTTTTCATGGACTGATCAGATTAAAGTTACAGGACCTAACAGAGCAGCCACATTCAATTAGGGGGGGAAATCCATCAATCCATTTTCATACCCGCTTATTCCCGTTTAACAGGGTCGTGGGGGTCTGCCGGTGCCAATCTCCGGCTCTCATAGGGCGCTGGGCGGGGGTACACCCTGGACAGGGCGCCAGTCCATCACAGGGCAACACCACAGACACAGACAACCACTCTCTCATTCACTCCTATGGGCAATTTAGAGACTCCAATCAACCTTAGTCATGTTTTTGGATTGTGGGAGGAAGCCGGAGGACCCGGAGGAAACCCACGCAGCACGGGGAGAACATGCAAACTCCACACAGAAAGGACCCAAGTCCACCCCAGGGCTTGAACCCAGGACCTTCTTGTTGTGGGGCGGATGTGCTAACCACTAAGCCACCGTGCGCCCGGGGGGGGGAAATATCATTAGGTTTTAAAGTTGTTTTTTAAACAAATTAAATTTAAAAAAAAAAAACATTTTTATTTATTTATTTATTTTTCTTCATTATTAAAGGTTTGAGCAGTAGACAGAAAAGTCCATCTGCCTCCAATTTAACTTCCTCAAATGTCATTGTGTGCTTCCGTGTGCCTTACCTCTCGACACTAAACAAGCAAAACGCTATTTTAAATAGGGGCAGTCCACCACTTTTGCATGCACGCTAATTATTGCTGCAATCTTAGTGAATTCCTCGCAGCAGGTGAGAAAACTGCGTCAACAAAGAATTTAGGGACTCACCGTTTATTTCAGATCTTAGTGAATCCGCCCCCGTGTGTTAAATTTCAGGTTGGCATCACACAAACAAAACCACCTAGATTTTTGACAAGTGAGTCTAAACACTACAGCAGTCACGACCAACTAAAAGTTGGTTTTCCATTCCCCTAGGGAATGCAATAGTGAAATTAATTATAAAATATAATGGATGAAATGCAGTTTAAACTTACCAACAATAATAAAGACATTTCAAATCAATTCCTAATCTTTGTTATACAAAGATCAAGAAGAAAGTGGTTTTTTCAATAAAATTCATTGTAAATAAAGTTACAAAGATTTCTAACATATGTTTGGTTTATGTTTAAAGCGACACTCAAAGCCTCTTAAGTAATGGAAATGAATCACCCACAGTTTCAGAAAGCACATTCACATTAAGTTCCCCAAGCTTTAGGTTGAAGAAAAGCCCTGTGGCAACAACTCTTACACTATCACAATCCAGGCCAAAGCACCACACAGCAGAGCAAAGCTTTCTTCCCTCCAGGACCAATAAGGCTTTTGTTTGTTAGCCATGTCACTGACTGACCACCAAATTAGCTTCATCACCTCTGGCATTGCAAAATTGGATGTGACATTTTGTACTTCAAGGCAGTTGCCCTATTTGTCTTCAAGGCCAGGAGAGCTCAAATAAAAAGTCATAATAGAAAAAAAAGACAGAAATGCACCAAAAAATATCTTTTTTTACACGTCAAAAAAAATAGATTAATATGTTTATTTTTAAGACAAAGAGGGGGAAGAAGAATCCTATGGATTATAATATTTCCGAGACTGATTATATTTTTAGAAATAATTTTAGAATTATGGTCTAGATTGCAACAGCTTTTGTTCAAACTTAATAATTCAGCAAACAATATTAAACATCTTTATCTAAATGACAACACTCTAATACGTCAAAGGCATCTCATGTAGGCCGACACGAGGAAGTAAAAATAATAGTAAAACATGACTAATTGTGTAAATTACCAACTACACAAATTAAGTGAATCTTCACAATATTTGCAGGGCTCATAGTTTTCCCCATGCGCATCTCAAATGTTGGCAATAGTTTTTAATTACAAATTGCTGTAAGAACTCTCAATTTTTCCATAATTCTGCAATTTTCCTCAAATGATTCCATCAAAATGTCTTCAAAGTAAATAAAAATTGGTCACAAAATTAAAAAAAAAAATTAGGTGACTGCAGGAACTGATACCTGTCACTTGCTGCTTGGATAATGTGGGTACCCCACCAGTGCAAACAAGGGCAGATTAATGTTGAAATAGCTCATTTCGTGCCTAAAATCTGCATCCCACTTGAGATCTTATTTGGCCCCAGATTAAGAGCACAGTTCCCAAGAAGGGGCTACCCTAACTTCTCTGATCTTTAGTGACACAAAAAAGAAATTGATGCAAGATGCTGGCAATGGAGCACAGACCCAGAACGGTGGATAAAACTGAGGCCGTTGCAAAGCATTTGTAAACTAAAATGTACTTCTCTATCTCAAAGCCTTGGCTGTAATTGCACTGTTGAGTTCATTTTCCTCAATGACTTATCCTCTGCATGCTGTTGTCACCATGTAAGAGTTGAAGCAGTGATTGCCGACCCATTAAAGTGCTGCATGGAGATGATGAAGCTTGTCATTTGAGTTTCTCATCGACGAAACCACCTTTAAAAAGAAATCATCTGGAAAATAAAGACCATTTTCCTTTCTTCTTCTAAAAAAAAAAAAAAAAATCTAGCAGCCTCCTCTAGTTCTATCCAAGGACAAAGTTCCCTTCTTCTACTTGGAGGGTTTGAAGCCTTTACCCCAGGTTAGCTGACGTTTGTCTAAGAGGAAATGACAAGCGCAAGATGTCCAAATCATTAGTAATGTGAGAGGTGCAGTTCCCAGGCATGTCTTGTTACATAGTTGACTGCTAACGTGAAGGCCACAGGCTCGTGGTGGGGCTTTTCTGGGTCCAGGCTTTATTAAGAGTGCAGACAGTTGGTGAAAAGGCTTTAGCATCGCTACAGTGAGTAGAATAAAAATTAAAATAAAAAACATCGCCCTACATCATCCACTCTCACTGTGAAACAAAATACTTCTCTAGAAGACTATGACACACGCATACTGTATACTCGCATGCAAACGGAGTTACACACGCATAGAAATGATACCAAATTAATGTGGTCAAAAAGAAGAAAAAAAAAGTAATGTTTTGCTTTGGTTAGGATTCAGACAAATGTGGCTTATGTGGTAGCCATAATCACTGCAGTGGGTTGCAGCTTGCTACTACTGAGTCTAGCTACTCTGGGCACATATACACCCATATAGCAAAGAAAAGCCCATAAAACTTAACCCAGTCGTTTCTTGTAAGAAGATGTATCTTGTATTTAGCAATAATTACCCACCAAGCAAAGCTAAATTATCACTCAAGATGCAAGAACTATATTGTGCTCAACTGGTTTCTAAAGTGTCAAATGAGCGATAGTTTCGTTAGAAGCATTAAACCAACATAGTCCAAGAGAGCAGGATATAATACTGAACTACTTGATTGGTAAAGGCCACAACTTTTCCTGCAAATTCCCTAAAATGCTAGCCTGGAATCCATCCTCATCTCCTTGTATTATTCATACAGGCGATTAGTCTGGAAGCGCTCACCAGGTGTTTGAGTTCTGGTGGCTGAGCGGGGCGGGACCAACACACGCAGAGTAACCAATCAATGAGCGGACCTGACAAAAATAGCGCAACAAGCGTAGTTTTTTTTTCCCTAAACGGAGCCAGCAGAC
Source organism: Gouania willdenowi (assembly GCF_900634775.1). Taxonomy (NCBI): domain Eukaryota; kingdom Metazoa; phylum Chordata; class Actinopteri; order Blenniiformes; family Gobiesocidae; genus Gouania; species Gouania willdenowi. The sequence goes on from NC_041047.1 coordinate 11,663,983, forward strand.
AAAAAGAGCATTTAGTACACTAGAGACTTGCGGTTTTAAAGCCTCTTCTTGTGGTTTTAACAATATATTCAGGTCTTTTAAAACAGAGCAGAGCAAAGGTGCGAAAGTCTTGTCCGTGTCAGCGCCCGTGTCCGTTTTGATACTGCTTTGTGCAGGGGATGTGACTTTTTTCCTGTTCAGCTCCCATTGGCTCGACCAACTCTGGGGTGAGGAAGTGAGCAAAGACGGCCGCATCACCAGACCCACTTTCTTACAAAAAGTAAAGAAGTGGGTGTGGCTTCGCAAGGCTACTAAAATGCCGCTATACTTTTAAGGCCACAACAATAACAAAAACTAGTTAATGATTCAATTACAGAAATGAACATCCATAGACAGACAACCGTACACACAAAAAGTTAAAGGTTTGTTTTTATTCATTACTTGTCATTGCCAGAGCCTCCTCTGCGTGTGTGACAAAGAGCGAAATACACTCCCCCTAAGGGGTCGCACCTCTTTCCACTCTCGCCCTCCTCTCTTATCCCTTGTCTCACTCTATGCCTGTGGGGATTTCATTTTTTTTTTTTTCAGTTCAAGAGGGATGTCAGACCTGCTCCACAATAGCTCACACAGAGCCAGGACTGCCCTACATTCACCTACCATCTGTAAAAATCCACCAATCAACATTGTTTTCAGATATTGGGGTCCCATAAGAAGTAACAAGGGGAGCAGAAAAAACTAACAAACCGTATTAAATTATTCCTCAATTGAGCCATTCCTAAAGCAGCAAGTCAGTGTGTTGGAATCTTTCACTCAATCCCACCCAGCTACCCTGCCACTCCTGGGATTCAAACCCTAGACCCTTCAGTCACAAATCCACCTCCTTAACATAATACCCTGATGTTAAAAGCTACTGAAATAAATGTTACCACACTTTGTTTTATTTATTTATTTATTTTTTTTTTTTTGCACCAAGCAAATTGCTTGCATTTGTTTAATTTGACCAAAAATGTTAAATAAATGTTCAAATTACTTTTGTTTTGTGCCACCCTGATTTTCAGGATTCAGGTTTTCAAGCACACACTAGACTTATTAGACAATTGAAACTATAGTATCACATATGAAGCAGTGGAATTAGTTATGCCCAGACTTGATAAGTATTCTGAAATTGCAGAATAGAGAAGATGCTAGAAAAGAGAGCAATAGAGAGAATAAAAAGAAAAGCTCCCCAACAGGGTTTGGAAGTAGCTAAACCAGAGAGGTCTTCCCTGCCTCTTCAACACATTAGAATATTAATATTAATGAGCGTTCATGTTTTTTCCCCCTCTGTGTTTTTCCCCTTAGACGATTTGAACACGAAGAACTTAAAAAGCGCAAAATCCAGGAGTTGCATATCACAGTTTGACCTGGAGCCACACAGCAGTCACCAGCCATGACAGACTTGCTGTTCAAAGCAAGCGAGAGCTGCTTTCATCAAGGGATCCTGGTGGGGTTTTTTTTTCTTACAGTGACACCATCAGCCCATGCCATCTGCCTTCTTCAAAAATCAGAACTTCAAGATGTGCTTTCCGTTTGTGTGTTGTTTATAGGTGGGCTTCACAACCAAGGCCCAGTGTCACACATGCTTTTGCTGCTGCGCTGCTTGCTGACTGCTGTTTACAGCCAAGCCTCAGTGTGGCACAATGTTAAATATTCACTGTTAAACTGTCAAGACGGAACTGGTCGGGAAATCAGCCACACATTCTTATAACGGTGACGTCAGACTCTCCCTCTTCAAAGAACCTCAGAAAAAATCTGTCACCTTTTTGCAGCAAATCTATAATCAGAAAAGCATGTTTTGCTTGTCGTATTATAAGCCCACTTTCGTGACGGCCAAAACTCAAAAGGATCACTTTGTTACACATATTTTCTTCATTTATACTTTTTATATAGTTATATCACTAACACACACATTGAGCCTAACAAACACCTCCAACCCAGGCCTGAGAAAGCCTCTGACGCCTGATGCTTGCAATCAGACATCTGTAAAATATTTTTTCTCAGTGCCCTGATACCGTAATGCCAAAGGTCTCTCATCCTTGGCTTGGCAGGACTTCTGACAGCGCCAGCCGGCAGCACCATATAGACCTAACCCCTGCTGTTGCGGCTTCCTGCTGCTCGCAGGGAGTCAGGCCGCCTGCCCGTCTAACAGTGAGCCAGGCTGGGCAGGAAGGAGGAGGCTGAGGGGAGGCCCCAGGTAGAAAAGACCCCCAGGAGAGCAGAAGGAGGATAGTCGCAGGAGGAAAGCAGAAGAACGTGGGAAGAAAAAAAAAAAATCTGCATATGAGTGGGGAAGGGAGGGGTGAGCAAAAAGATGAGAAGTTCTAAAGATGAGAAGCAGTAATAGAAGAAAAGATGGGTGGCATGAGAAAGTAAAGGGAGTGAGACAAAGGAGGCTTGAGGGCTGGTTGGGCAGCAGGGGTTGAGAGAAGCGTCTCATTATGACCACCACTCTTCTTTTTCCATGCCCTCAGGCATTGACCACAAACTCAAAGCCCCGGGCAAAACCAAAAAACCTCAGGGAGACAGGGAAGCAAGTGAGCCAGGGAGCAGAGATAAGGGAAAGGGTGGCTAAAGAGAGATGTTTTCCACAACCACATGAAACAAGATACTGAAAATATCGCATCAACTCTTCAAACAAGTTTGTATTTGCTTTTGAACCATGATATAGGTTATTTAATAGGGCTAGTATTGAATGTGAACACATGAAAACCGGTTTGGTTTAATGTTCTGTGGCATTTTTATCAGAAGAAATAATTTTATAGTAGGTGCATTAAGTTCACGTAATAAAATGAAATTAACCCAGTGGCTCTCAAACTTGGTTCGACATCCGCCATCCCCCATTGCAACAAAATATCAATAAAATGAGTAAAAAAAGCAACCTTTACTGAAATGGGTAAAAATTATGATTAATCTTCAAACTCATTAAAAAATAATGTAAATTGTGACATAACATATTTTAGAACAGTAATAATGTTTTCTGAGTGCAAATAATGTTTTTTCCTCTATTTTTCATGATCAATGTTCAGAAAAGGGACAAAAATAATGTTTTCTCTCAATTTTCTGGCTTTGTTTTAGCATTTTCTGAGAATAAAGCCCTCAGAGCTAAAGTTGTATATGGTAGCCAAATACATGTGCCTGGTGTACATAATAAATTAAGTGGCACATTCTGCAAAATTTTCAGTAATACCCAAATAAATCAAGGTATTTGATCAAAAATAAACATGCAATAATAATAAAATTGACAAGAGAAAGTGAAATGTCTTATACAACTCTAAAAAGGATGAGGGTTAGTCTTTCAAAACAAGACACTTCCACAGATTTGTTCTATGGAGCAAATCCCATGTGAAACATTAAGGCTTATTTCTGGTGAGACTGGAACAAATGCCCACAGCAAAGTCAGCATATAAACACACACCGAAAGGAAATTCTCTTCTATCTTTCCATTTGTGAGTACAAATTCATTCTGCTTTTGTCTCATCTCATGACAAATGCATACCGTCACCGTCACTGATGTGGTGTTTACAGTGACATTTCAGCATCTTGTAATCATCCAGTGCATGAGAATTTGCATCCTGGGGGATTTGTATTTTTGCGTGTGGGTAATAAAAAGAGAGAAAGAGTGATACTGTATAGTGATCACAAATGAAAAAATAAAGCTGCTTCTGCTTCAGAGAAATCTTTCAAACCAAACTCACAAGATGCCACCAAAGCGCTGGTAATTTTGCTTAAATGTTTAACCTAACAGTTAATTCCTTTTATCAGGCCATGCATGCACAGATCATTTATACTACTTATTTAAGTACAGTATATAACATTATCTCTGTGTATTAATACCTGGCTGTGTCAAATAATTTATTAATTACTAGGGATGCACCGAAATGAAAAATTCTTGGATTAAACCGAAAACTGAAAATAAAAAAAAAAAATCAAGGCTGAAAACCAAAAACACTGAAAGAAATTATCATGCAAATAACTAGTCTCATTGCATTTATGGCTCTAAATGTGTACTAACGTCACTAAAATTAATACAATTCATATCCCAATACATAGGTCACGATATGATATACCCCGATATTAAAGTATAAGTCGATTATTGCAACTAATATGTAAATGTGTACACATTCATGAGAACATTATGTATGAAATATATTTTATTGACATATTTTACACTCAAAACATTGGCTTTAACATGCCATGTGCCAACAACTTATAATAACATAATAACCAATAACATACAATCTGCCTGTGGCTTTGAAACCAACTTTGTCTTTAGTGCAACATGACTTTTTTCTTTTTAGATTTTATTGAAAAAACACAAGCTGGTCAACATGCTCAGGTTTCAGGGCACATGAAAAAAGAAAAAAAAAAATCAATTCTTGCAGACATGTAATAATCAAATAATTTCATTTGCTTTAAATGTTTTCTTCCTGCAAGTTAGAGAGTAGACAGCATATGTTTTGTTACTGCTGTAGCCTACTTAAACCATTACTTTGATAAGTTCCTATTACACATCAATAGTGTTGTTTCATAGAGAGCAGAGTTTCTCAGCCAGACACAAGACCGGGGATGTTTAAAGAAGAATAAATAAAGCATGTATTCCCATCCAACACCCTTGGCAGCGAAATAAACCACTGATATAGTGAGGTCAAGGCACAAGTTGACCCTGGGGCGCTGTGAGGATTTCACAAACTTTAAACAAGGTCCGAGGTCAGTAATTTTTGCGTTTGCATGTCTTTGTAGTCGGTTTTCCCCCAGAGCAATATAGAGTCCAATGAGAAAAGGCATCAATGCCACAGTGAAATTGAGAACTTTCACGTGACACGGGAAGCTGCGAGGCATCCTCCAAGGATATTTAAATGCTTGTAACATCACTGACCCCTCATCTAATGAAAGAGAGATGGTTATGAAAAATATTGACAGGCTGGCTGTTGGAGAGTAGTAGCAGAAGCTGGAAAAACAAGGCCCACTCGCATTGCCTCAGACCTTTCTCTAAACTCTGACAAACTGAGCCGGAAAAGAAAAAGACTCAAATCTAAATTCATCTGAGGACCCCATTAGGCTTTTGGTTTTTATTTTACATCAGAGGAAATCAAGAAACAAAAACATTGTAGACAGCCAACATTCCAAATGATCCTATAAAACAATGTGTTACCTTTGCCAGCAATATTTCTGCACGGTTCTCGGCCAAGGTCTTTGACATCATTCAAAAGACAGTGTTTAATGTAGCTCGAAATGGCCCCAGGAAGCATCTTTCTTAAGATATGCTTTGAGAAAGAAAAAAAAACTAACATTTTTCTGTTCTTTGTGAAACCCCACAGGCAAGATGACTGTTAAAGTGGTCAGATGACAAATGTCTCATCTGATCTTTAATCCTGTGCAGGGGCCAGCTTCAGGGCTAAAACTGGGAACTCTCTCAGGATGGAGCGATTTGGTAAATTTCACAGTGTTAAATCACTCTGTGACTGCAGCACAAATGAATGTCATTTTCCTGCTCGTGCTGAATGCTTTACTAACACAAAGTCTCAGTTTGAAAAAATACTGTCATGAAGAATATATATAACAGTATGAAAATAAATCATTATAGCATTGTGTATGAAAAAAACATATGGTTGCATTATGTTGTTTTTGTCACATCCATGAAAACAAATACGGTAACTGTAAGAGGGTCCCGATCCGATATTAGTATCAGTCCAAAAACAAGTATGAGATTTTATTGGCCTGCATCTAAAATCTAGGATTTATTATGGATTGGTTTTATTGGATTTATTGAGCTTATCTGTCAGGGTCTTCTAATTTATTTATTCACAATTGTAGAGTATTAATATGTTATGGGTTAAACTGTATGTAGCCCATTGGTTAATAATAAATGGGTCCATTTTTCTCATACATACTGTTCCTGAGTATTGTTCTTTGTTTGAGTAATATCACTTGATCAAACCTTTTCTAACATTCCACACTAACAAATAAGTAATAAAAGTGTGTACAATTCATGCTGATATCGTATTGAATCAATACCTGCCAATACTCAAGGACGCAATATCAGTAGCATATCAAAAGTTAATTAGTTGTATCTAGATATTACTGAACATATAATAGCTTCTGGTAAGTGACATACAGTCTTAATATATATTGTATTCAATTCAAATAAATGGCAGATGTATACAATTATAATGATGCAAAATTATATGATTAAGAAATCGGGTGGGATTAAATAAGTCTTTCTTCTTCCCACTCCCTTTTGAGCACACATATTATTGTGATTTTAAGTGTACATGGATCGTATATATTACTTTGAACATCTCTGATTATTTTTCTCTGTTGGAGTTTTCTTGTACACATAATGACATCACATTATGGTAAACAGTCCCTCCAATAATCAATCATTTCATTAGATTAATGATGATCATTTTAGCTTTTGTTCTGTAGAATCCTTGTCATATATTTCCATTTATCAGTCAGAATAACTTAATATCCTGACTGGAAGCTGTAACAATTTTAAAGAATACAACAAGATTAAACCAGTCCGTTTTGTTCAAAAGTACTCTTCCTTTCATCAGCTACAATTTCAAAGTGGGATTCACTGGCAGACATCCCTCACCGCTGAGACTGATGCAAACATTTGGCAAACATTTTCCGATCATCCGGTTCATGACACATTCCTTGATAGTCAACTTCACAGGAGCGAGCCAGCATTCATTCAATCACCTGATGATGATGCTGGCACACTCAAGCCTGTTGTCTCTGACGATAATTGAGTGTGGCAACAGAGGCGTGAGTAATAATTGGGTCAACAAGGTATGTCAGTTCCCACTAACTCTGGTTTGAATCATCTCTCTACAGTGTAGCCAAGTGTGATAGTATGAGGCCTGATTCATTTGGCTGGGATCGGCATTAGGCGGCAACAGAAACATGGCACAGGAAACTACTCAACCGATACGTGACCCCCCCCCCACATGGTTAATAGAGATCAAAAATATTGAGCAGAAACTTATTAGAACAAATCATCTCTTAAGTTTATTAGTTACATTCAATAAATGTATCTTAAGTTGTCTCCTGATTTCCAATTTTTAATTGATTTGTCTAATCATCAAATTGTAATTATCCATCGACATCACCATATGAACACCAAATACTAAATTTATTTCTAGTTTCAGTAAAACTGTGCCATCAGCAAGATGCAAGAACCACTCCGAGTTCAAATCAGGTCACTAGAAGAGAACCCTGAGCTCTTGGTTTTTTGTCAGTCACTGATCTTGGGGGTTCTTAAATGAGGGTACTTTACTTTTACGTTTCGGGAAAGATGTTAATCAATGAATCTACAAAAATCTAATTCTGAAACAATGAAAAGCTAATGAAGAGTTGATGTATCAAGGGAGACACAAAGGGATTATTAAGAGAGGCATTTGACACAATGAAGATGTAAAATTGGGGACTATCTGAGGCATCTCTCCTTGTGCCATCTGTAAATATGTAAATCTCTCTTCTTGCCCCTACCTGTAAATATGTATACATCTGTATCCTTTATACTTTCCATATTTTTTTTTCTATTTTTTTCTTCATTGCGCTATTTTTCAGGTGTCTTTTGGGTTTTCAGTGTTGCCTTCTGTTGTCTGTTTTATTGCACTTTATCTGATGTGAGCCGTCATAACAGTACATTTCCCTACTGCGGGATCAGTAAAGATACTCTACTCTAATACGCCTCTTATTAAAAAATACCTGTTTTTGTGTCTTTTTTACAAATGCAAGATAATTTCAACGTACAACACAAGCAGTTAGGGTTAAAGGACTTGCTCAACATTCCACAGTGATGGCCCAGGTTGGATCTGAACCGATGACGATCCGATTACAAGCCCACTTCCTTAATTGTTACGCCACTTTTTCATTCTTATTATTCTTTACAAAAAATCAATAGTTTCAGCAACCGAACAGCAGTGCAGATAAGTAAAAAGATAAGGGTGGGGAAAAATATTAATTAACAATATATTGCATTTTTTTTTTCGTGTCGATTTTAAAAAGCATAATTTCTCCACAAAATTGTTTTTTTTTCCCCCCATGACTGCTTTAGCCATCATAGGTAATAGATAACGTAATAGTTAACTTGTTGTGTAATGCACTTCAGGTGCGGTTGAAATAAATAAAAGATTTGTTATGTGTATAGATTTTTTTAGAACTATGACTCCTTTATTGTTTCTGTAAGTGTATGATTCTACTTTTGCTTTTATAAGAGGCAATTAAAGAAATTTAAAGCACAATAATGGGTACTATCAAATCACAATACTTGTAAAATTGTGGGCACCCAAGTATGGTGAGGAAATCAAATCGGGATAAAATCATATCGTCCCATCTCTCGTAAATAGATTAATATTAAAATAAAGGGCTAAGCCAGGGGTCTGCAACCTGCGGCTCTGGAGCTACATGTGGCTCTTTGACTCTTTTGCAATGGCTCCTTGTAGCGTTTAAAAAAATATGGTATTGATGATTAATGACAACTTAAAATAAAATTATGATAAAAGAATTGGTTACCCTAAAAATTAATCACATTGTGCAATAACTTTGCCACCATCCTACTTCACCTCCTGCAACATCTACAGACCATCAACTTTCCTGCACCTGTGGCTAACTTTAAGTTTTAAATCCCTGGTAAGATAACTAACCCAACAAAAACACTATTTTGGAAGAAAATAGAGATTTTAATTGTGTGGGAACAGATTTATTTAATTGCCAACATGTCGGCTTAATGAATGCATGCTTGATTTGTTGCAAGAAATTAGCTATTAGCATGTGTTGACCGACATGATCTCTCACATGTCATCAAATTCAAGTTATTTTTTTGTAGCCCTTCAAATCCATTAACTCATACAAGTATTTGATATTATTTTAACTGTATAGAATAATAACACTGTATTGTCTTTATTGAGAATGTTTTTTTTTTTTTTGGCTCCAGGAGGACTTTAATCCAGGCGATATTAGGCAAAATGGCTCTTTTGAGAGTAAAGGTTGCAGACCCCTGGGCTAAGCCAATAGTGTAGTCATTTTTTGCAATAGTGTACATGCCCTCTGCTTGAAAAAAAAGAAGAACAAAATACTATATTTAATCTTCAAGCACATAAATGAGTTTTGAAAGTAGCAATCTCATAATCAAGAAAGCATTTACCGTTACCAGCCTTTGGGTTAAGTATAATCTCCTTTACCAATTTTGCCAGATACAAATAATTCAGGAATCAAAAAAAGATTTGAAAAAACCATCTATAATTGATTATAGTGGTTAAACTGTGTATACCTGTGGAGCAGAACACAACTGCAGTAACAGTCCCTGTTTTCGACCAGACAGCAGTAATTACCAATCTACTGTTACACAAAGCAAAGGTTTTGCCTTGTTGTCAGTTCACATAAAGAATGCTGTTCTTCTCTTTGTGCTACTCTCTTTCATGTCTTATTTAGGTTCCCTAAACTTTATAAGCATGCTACACATTATCTTTCACATGTTCTCATTTCTACGTGTACTGTTATAGCACCACAAACAGGTTTGTAATTGTTACTACAGCATTTTGGGATTACCAAGGGATTTTTGTTTTATTTTTTTATCCAATGCCACGAATATGGGAAAATTAGTAGATACATAGATTAAAAAAAAAAATCCTAAAGTAACTCCTAAAAAGATGCTCCAGCTCAGCTAACTATTTTTCTATAACACTAGGTTCAGATAATGCATCATTCTTGCTGATAATTCTTCCCTTTCAGTCTGGGAGCTCAGCCCCTGACACTGTTGAGACTCACTACTATCCACTCCAACCTACTGCACTCTCCTGTGTGCACTGGTTCTTCCTTTTCTTGGATGGTCAGCCTTTTCTTTAACCAACCTTTGGAACAACAAAACTCTAAAAAAAAATAAAAAAGCCTGTGGGTTCAACCTGAGCTAATTGATTCATTTCAAATGCATAATATTGGTTTTAAACCTTTAACCTCAATAATGACATTGGTACACGTGCAGTTGCTTTAATTATACTATATACACAACTCGGGCTGGACGATATATCTAGATTGAAGATATGAGTTTTGTATTTTGGTGATATAGAAAATTACAATACAATATTGCCTATATCGATATATATATATATATATACACACATATATATATATATTTACAGCTTATTTTGTATTAAAATACTTGTTTTAGGAGAAGCTGCTTTCACTACTTTTCAGAAGAGCATTCAAAGCATAGTTAGATAAATTTTTGAGTGCATCCTAACCCAGACCTTCCCCTAAACATCCACACTAAAGAACTCACTCACACATGCTGTCTCTTATAGGAGAAAAAGCCCATTTTGTGCAACTGTTTGTTAACTCATTCACTGCCATTGACGCATATATGCATCATCTCAAATCCAAAAGGCACGCTGCCAATGACGCATATATGCGTCAATTGTGTTTTTCGACTGGGGTTGCTAGGACACATGGTGGCGAAGTTCTACTGTGACAATCAGGCTTGTACTATGATGTAGTGACCAACTAGTGCCACGTAGGTGGCAGCAGCGCACCTTTGGATGAGAGATTAGCCATGATGGGTAGAGGTCAAAGGAAGAGGAAAGGAGGTTACAAGGCAGAAAATGGCACTACGAAGGGATATTGTTAAGTATCCAGCAGCTCAAAACAGCTCACAATCCAGCAGAGCATGTGTGGAGCTAAGTAGACTATTGAGAGTGTCGCGATCGTGAGAGAAAACGATCAACAAACCGAGCCAAACGGTGTACCTCGGATGTCGCGGAGGAGGAAGTTGTGTGTGTGGGAACTGATGAAAGTAGAGAGTCTATCCTTCCAGATTTTAGATTGTCATAGTACAAAATTTTCTGCGGGTCTTTAAAAACAATCAGTCAAAATGCTCTAAAATGGCTGGCAGTGAGGGGGTAGCTGTTCTGAAAATGGCTGGCAATGAATGACTTAATAAATATGCCTCTGTAGCATTTTGCATCAGCAAATTTAACCCAGAATAGTCTTTCTGGTAAGACTATATGAATAAAAAATAACGAAATTTATATTGTATATCGCCATCTTGATAAAAAATACTGAGACATCAGTATTGGTCCATATCGCCCAGCCCTACACATAATGTATGACAGAAAGCTCATATCTATTGAATATACCTTTTGATGTCCCACTGACAAGTTAACCAAAATTTTTACTTGTTTTAATAATTCTTATCACTTTTTAATTTCATTAATTAAAATACCCTTAAAAAAAGATCAATTCATTAATAATGTGGTGCTATTACACCACATTATCATTCTTTTCTTTTTTTGTAGTATCTGGTTACATCAGAACATTGTATTTAAGAATTGGGGCCATTGTTTTAAACGTAACTAATTAAACCAAGATCAAAAGCTGGGTATGAGAAGGATTCTGAATAAAGTAACGTGTAAAATGGGTATTATTGTGTTTCCACAGCACACAACAAAGCAAATGTTTGCAAAAGGTACTAATTGGAAAGAATTATTACAGTAAACAGAGATACTCCCATTGTAGTTACAGTGTTGTTAGTCAATAACCAGACTGAGATTTGTATACGTATGGGAAGTTACCTGAGCTATATGCAGGCAGGCTAAAATGCTAAGCTAGCAAGCTAAGCTAGTTGGCGAACTTCGTAGAAACTTTTTAAAAGTTAATCCGAGACTCATATTTGAAGTGTTAGTTGAGTGGTGATAACGGACCAAGTTAATCATTTACAGAGGTAGAGTTGAAGTGAGCAGCGTTAAAGTTAAGAACAAGTTAAGTAGCTGAAGCTGAGATTCAGAATTTCAGTGTCAGTGCTTACCCGGAAGTGGGACTCCTGTTGCTAAGCTATTTCTTCTTCACGCTCACAGCCTCTGCTCACGGTTATGGCGGCTGTCTTTGTTTTGACTTTCCCTTTCTGTAGCCAAGGTCGCTGCAGAAAGCCCACTTTTTCTCCCTGCGTATTGATTTCAAAGCAACCCAGCGCTGGACGAGCCTTTACGACGTGCTACGTTCGAGTCCGTCACATCAGCGCCCTGAGCTGCTGTCTGCTGACCCCGGAGCCATTCATGTAAACAACACTGCATTCCCGGAGCTCAGAGGCGGGCCGAGCGTCAAAGTGTGGCGCAAATACCGCGAGAACCAGCGGACACGGGACACTGCTCTGTGTCACTGTCAATAACGACATTAAACGGACCTAAAGTTGTTTTGAAGATCTAAACAGAAAGCTGAAAGTACAAGTTCAATCCAAACTCTAATTATTTAAAAATCTAGTGTTGATTGATACCCTGTTTGTTTTGTTTTTGTTTCTTTTTTAAGGTTTTGTTGTATTTTTATCAGAGGTGTAAAGAGTACTGATATATTCTAGTCAAATGGAAGTACTGTTACTTGATTGAAATTGTACTCAAGACTATTACAAGTAAGTCATACATAAAATAATCAAGTAAAAGAATCTCAATTAAATATTACTTTCCTTTTTTTCTGTAAAATATGTTTTTTAGAATCATATTGTGTATTTATGTAGTCATATTGCGTTTTTTAGTGTTTTTCTGTTGTTGTTCTGCTTGTTTGTTAGTACTGAGTGTTTTCTGAGTCATTTTGTGTTTTTCTTTTCTTTTTGCATACTGTTGTTGTCATTTTCTATAATTTTGTATTTTTTTTTTTGTCATTTTTGAGTATTTTTGTGTTATTTGGAGTCATTTTGTGTAATACTGATGTCAGTTTGTTCATTTTTACAGTAGTTTTGTATATTTTTGGAGTATTTTCTGTTTTTTTCTTGTCTTTTAATGCATTTTTCTACAATGTTGTAAATCTTTGTATTTTTTTTTATAATGTATTCTTGCTTTTATTTTGTGTATTTTTCTTTCATTTTGCATGTTTATTTTGGGAGCTGTATTAAATTAGACCGAGGGCCACATGTGGCCCCCAAGACACCAGTTGCCCATGTCTGGTGTAAGGGCTATCTTTGGTTAAAGTTTTGTTTTAAGTGAAGCACTTTTTTTTTTTTTTTTTTTTTTTTTTTTTAAAGGATTTTTTTGGCTCTAGTGGCCTTTATATGACAGTTGCTTGACAGGAAAGGGGGTCAGAGAGAGCAGGGAATGACACGCAGGAAAGGGTCCCAGGCCGGGAATCGAACCTGGACCCGCTGCAGGTGAGGAACTATAGCCTCTGTACATGGGGCGGGCGCTCTACCCACTGAGCTAAACACCGCCCCCAAGTGAAGCACTTTTGACGTAATCCTGCTAACAAACAAACGCTGCTGATGATGAAAATATCACCTCCTTGGTGGATGTAACATATTTCTGCTGTTTTAGTTATTCCTATAAAAATGCTTGAGTTTCACTCTGTCTCAGTGAAATCTGCATTTCAAAGTTCCAACAATACAAAGTATTAGATATTAAAAGTTTGTTTAGTGTGTGAATGACTCTGTTGTGTGAGCATGTACAGTGAAGAGGAGACAGCCATGGCGTAATGTATTCTGAACACACACAGTGAGATATGCACACTGGCCATCATTATGCACACATGCATGCAAACTACCCACACATCCCACGACACCCAACATACACACTGTGTGTAATTGGTAATATTAAGTGAATTTATTGATTGGGAGATGGTATCGTAGATTGACTTGCATGGACAGCGAGAGCATCTGGAACTGATCAGCTTAGGGCGCTTTGATAAAAGCTTCAGCGCTGATTTCCGACTGACAATTCAAACACTGCTGGAATACAAGAAACACATCTGTCTTCTTCCCATCCCAATTGTTAATAATCAACAAGTCAGGTGGAGTTGTGTTTTTTCCTTCAGACTTCAATAGACTTTTTTGTTAACCTCACTGCAAATATGGAGAAAGGAAAGATGCCTGGAGTGTGGGATTTTTCCCCCTTTTTTCTTTAACAACAGTTGAAGATTAAAAGAAATGTCTCACAGAAATCTGTCAATTCTGTATGTGAATAATGCTGTGTGGAATTTAATGGCATGAGTTATATTGGGTTTCCTCTACACCCACATTTTCTTTCAATAAGATCAATGCAGCTCAGTGACAGATAGGGACGGTCTTTTGTATCTTCAAATTTCAGGTTTCTAAGGGAATAATTAGATGGATGGATGAAAAGTAATGCATCAGTCTGCGAGGGAAGCTGCACTCGAGATCCTTCTTTTTCAACACACATGCCTCCATGTCTGTTTGGTGGGAAAACTGTTTAATAATCGCGCAGGATTTCCACTGTTCTAAAAGTGTCTCTCTGCACTGATCCAGTGTTTGAAACCAATGGCAAACTTTTTGTGTTCTTTTTGCTGATATTGTTTATTTAACAGAGGAGGATTCCCGTTTGATTCAGGAGATATTTTTTTCCAGCATGAAGATTATTGTCGTCTGCCTCACTCTGTTCCCTCTCAAACTTTCTGGTGTCTCTTGCAGGTAACCAGGATGGAAAAAGGGTCTTCCTCCAGGGGAAATGAAGAGGGTTTAAACGCTGAGTTCACTGAAGACATTTTACAGTACAAAGTCACAACTTTCTCTGATGTGTCAGAAGAGCTAATGCTGGTGCATTATTTGATATATTTTGTCAATAGAAAATATATTCTGTAGATATCAATTCTAGTTTTATTTTTATTTATCTTGTTTTTTTTATTTTTACCATTTCTGTATTTGTCAATATAGGTTGACACTCGGGCTAACTTTTCGCCACAGCTATGCAAGTTTTTTTCTGCAAGCAAAAAATGCATTAAAATATGATTTTTAATGCGTAATCGTGGCTGTCACCAGCCCTCCCTATAATACTAGTATTTGTTGAAATAACAAAGTTCTGAGTGAATTTCAATCATATTTCTGCTTTAGTGAAGGCAGTGTACAGCCTGCAATTCTCATTGAGTGAACCTGAAACAATTAGGTTTCTCGCGATGCTGTGAGTCTGATGTCAAGACATGACACCCCACTCTGAAATTTCTCTGGAAAAATATCTTGGAAAAATATGATTTTATTTTGTTTTGTTTTGTAGTTTTGTATTTTCTGCCAAACTTAAAAATTCTAATTTTAGTTATTAAGCAAACTAAACATTTAATTCTCAGGTCACAAACACAAAATACAGAAGCGGAGTGGTGGCCTAATGGTTACGCAAGCAAGTTTAAAACCAGGGCATCGCTGGTTGGAGCCCAGCCGTGGGTCATAGCAATGGACCCTTGAGCAAGGTCTTTTACCCCAAACTGCTCCTTGGTGCTTCAGCCTCTCGGAGCCACAAGGAAAGGAAACAAAACAATGGTATAATGGTAGAAGAAGCAGTATTTTACTTTTGGGTCATAGAAATGTAGAAATTAGTGAATTGATCCATTTTAAGTTAGACTAATGCAAAACATTGATTTGAGAACAATTAAATCATTAAGCCCATGCGACTTAAATAAATTGAGTTACTCTAACTTAACTTAATTTCAAAGAACTTTACTCGTGTTACCAATTGAAATTTTTAATCACATAATAGACAATCTAACACCAGAGGCAGCAAAACTGTATTTCAATGGTAAATGGACTTAATTTATATAGCGCTTTATCCCCACACTGAAGTAGTCTAAATGCGCTTTACAATATCAGCTCATTCACCCATTCATACACCAATGGGACAGAGCTGCCATGCAAGGCACTCGACCACTGGGAGCAACTTAGGGTTCAGTGTCTTGCCCAAGGACACTTCGACACATAGACAGGTATAGACTGGGATCGAACCCCCAACCTCTCGATCAGAAAACGATAACCCGTGCAGTAATTGTTTCTCAAAAGGCATACTGCATGACAAGTTGGGTATGAACAGGAAAGACTCTGAAACCAATCGAAACCGTGTACAAACAGATCATAAAAACTCTAGATAAAAAACAGAAATCATCACTATATAATCTTAGAGAAACAGTATACTAAGCTGGGAAAACATGATTAAATTTGAGGACTCTACCCTCGTATACAAAATTCTTCACGGACAGTTGGTGCCGCACTACTAGAAGCTCCAAAGGTGACTGTGAAGTCCAATCAAGAAAAACCACCTTTGGACTGACTGTATTTTCATAACGCGCCTCTCATACATGGAACACCATCCCAACAACAACGCAGGAGCCCTTAACTCTTAGCTCCTTTTCAACCAACTCAAATCATAAATGTTGGACAATCATAACTGTCCACACAACTGAACAAAACATTGCACAATCATATGAACTGCAATTATATTCATATTTAGATGTGTAAATAGATGGGTTTTATAATAATAATAATAATAATAATAATAATAAAACATTTTATTTAAAAGGGAAACATAATAAAACAGAGTATGGCATTGAGATGGTGAGTATGTGACTAGGTGGTGTAGGAATGTCTGAACAGGTGAGTTTTGAGTTTGGATTTGAAGAGTGGCAGGGAATCTATGGTGCGGAGGTCATGGGGGACAGAGTTCCAGAGCTGGGGAGCAGAGCGGTTGAATGCTCAGTGCCCCATGGTGATGAGTTTGGCCGGTGGGACAGAGAGCTGGAGAGTGGAGGAGGAGCGGAGTGTGCGGGCAGGAGTGGTGATGTGGAGGAGGTCAGATATGTATGGAGGGGCCAGGTTATGAAGTGCTTTGAATGTAATGAGGAGTATTTTGAAGTTGATTCTTTGTTTTATGGGAAGCCGGTGAAGTTGTTGTAGAACCGGGGTGATCTGGTGAGTGGTAGGGGTCCGTGTGATGATCTGTGCTGCAGAGTTTTGAAGGAGCTGCAGTTTCTGGAGGGATTTGTTGGAGAGGCCAAACAGTTGTGAGATGCAGTAAGCACTTCTGTTTTGGAGCTGTTGAGTTTGAAGAAATTGGAAGAGAACCAAGAGTGAATTTCTTGTAGACAGAGGGAAGGGAGGATGGAGGAAGAGATGAAGATGGTTTTATAGAGATGTAGAGCAGATGTAGTACTAGAAATTTTATTTATTTATTTATTTTTTTTTTTTTTCCACCACATAGGACAAACCGTGCATCCTCTTCGCAAGCAACAGGACAAATTTACACAGACTTACATGTACAGCCCCTAAATAGTTAATGGCCGAACCCATTAGTCCATGGGTGGGTGAGTTCTACATATAGCCCATTTCAACACCCACAATAAATATTTACAAATTCAACAAAAACATTTAACAAAAATAGATCTTTTTTATTTATCATTGGTTTTTCCAAATATGTATTATTTGTACTGTACCCTTTTACATTAAGCTTTCTGCCACTAACGCTCCCCTCTCTCTGGGCCGCACATGGTTCTGTCCGATTGGGCTGATTGTCTGCACCTGGCTTACACTTCCATGCAACTACCTCAAAGACAGAGACGTAAAAGATTAAAATAAAACCCATTAATAAACTTATTTCAAACAATGAACTAGTGAGATCAAAATATGAAAATATCAAATTATATATATAGGTGAGGTGGAGTGCACAAACCTGTACATTGAGGGAGGGATCACTACAGATCCCTCACAGTCATATATACAATTTAGGAATATAATTGTGTGATATCCGTATCTTTCATTTGATTACGGAAATATTTTAAGGCATATGTATATATATATATATATATATATATATATATATATATATATATATATATATATATATATATATATATATATATATATATATATATAGGTGAGGTGGAGTCCACAAACCTGTACATTGAGGTTTATCAGGATACAGGATACATAATAGACGGAAGACTCGTCATTGATCCAAGACGAGGCAGCCGACTCGTATGGATCTGCACCACAATTAAACCGTATCTTTTCCAAATATCGCGCCCTTTCCTGCGGACCAAGACCTTTCCTGTGTACCTTTGGATCTGCAGTATAATGCATTTTGAGGAGCTTTTCTGTGGTTTACCTTCAAGTGCCTCCAAAATGGCCGCACATCCGGCTTACTGCCCAGAACGTGACGTCGGTGAACACCCTCTATCGGATCCCAAAAGTGAAGTTATTTTATACAAGTAAGCAGAGCCAAACTATTCCTATAACACATGCACACCACCACATTCAACACTCAGTGCAATCCTACATGAGGTTTTTTTTTATTACTTAAATATGCAGAAGTGTTCACAGCCA
Source organism: Gouania willdenowi (assembly GCF_900634775.1). Taxonomy (NCBI): domain Eukaryota; kingdom Metazoa; phylum Chordata; class Actinopteri; order Blenniiformes; family Gobiesocidae; genus Gouania; species Gouania willdenowi. Next base: position 11,682,080 of record NC_041047.1, read on the forward strand.
GAGGCTGAGAGCACATTTTAAAACACTTAAAGAGGGTGGGGGTGGGGGGGGTGGGGGAACTGTTGGTGTTTTTGCTCATGTCTTTTTTATTTCCCTGTGTTGTTGATCTGGCTCAGGGGTTAGGTATGACTGCAACGTGCTAGAGACAGAAGCTACAGTCAAAGCTCCTGTGATCAGGTGCAGACATCACAGAGACCAGCAGATGGAGGAGAGAGGAGCCGTGTGCATCCTGAAGGTTTAGCGAGAACTGAGAGGTTACACTCCACTAGTACAAAGATGACCTGTCACACGCTGAAAACGCGATGCACCACTGCAGACGAGCTAACTGTTTGTGTACCTCACAGCTAGGGTGCAGCTATCACAGGGAGAGGAATTACAGATGGAGATATGCATGAAATGTTGCCTTTATATATATATACCCTAACCAACTAGGAGGCAGTGTGCGTATGATGACTGAATTTCCATTTTATTCACTAATTAATGTTGCATTGTCTTCAAAGGCCAATTGCAACCTGTCTTTATCCTCCTTGATCTCAGCATTTTCAAGGTTGTCTATAGATGTGCGCTGTCACATAACAAATAGGTGTAAATATAGAATAAGAGCACATGAGAGAAATAATAAAGGAATAGTGGCAGGTGGATTATAGCAATGCACAAATGAGGCACAGGAGAAATGGTCTGTGGTTAATGTGAAGGACAAAACAGGCAGATTATTTCTGTCTACATCACTTTACAAAACCAGCTTTTTCAAAGTTCTCGGCGGTGTATGTGTTTGTTGCTGTGTTTCCTCTCTTGGCAAACGCCCAACACAGCAGCTCCTCTCCACCTGCTCAGTATCGGAGGGGCCTCACAGTCTCACACACAGTCACACGTGTACACAGACACAGCCGCACAGCAGGGGAGTCGTGTCTCATTCACATTGTCACCCCTCTGACATCTGTGTTTGTGTGTGTGCGTGTGTGTGTGTATGTGTGTGTGTACCTGTGTGTCGATACTGGGATGAATTTGAGTTAGCAGGGTGCATTATGTGTGAGGTGGGGTCAAATAGCTGCCTAGCAATGAACGCGGGGCATCGAGGCGGAACTGGCAGAATATCAGACACACACACACACACACAGTACCAAATAACACACTAGTATAAGGGCACCATGTAAACTGAAGGTGTGGCCTATGCCTCAGTGATCATAGCATTCTTTGTTTGGACTGTGTCGTGTATGTGTGTATGTGTGACTGCCTGTGTGTGAGAAAGATACACACTTTTCTGTGGTTTATCCTTCAGTTGTCAGGCTCTTCCTTCAGCAGTGTTAGATCCCCCCCATGATGCTATGTTTTTGGTTTGTGTGTAGTTGTCACAAAGCAGAATTTGTTAGCAGAATTATGAATGGAAACCAGAAATTTCTCATGATATTCTACATGATGAACGGTGGAATGCCTTTTTCTCTTTTTATTCACAATTTGACCATTTTTTATTTTTATTTTTTTTACATTGTCTGTCGAAGTTTAACACTGCAAATTTTTCGTGACAGTTGTGCATGTTTTATTATTGCAATTAATAAAACTTTGATAAAGGGAGAATTAAAAAAGGAGAGGGCAGTGTAACACCTTGGTGAGGGAGAAGGGAACTGGGAGGAGGGAGTCAGGGTAGGACAATGGAAGGGGTTACAATTTGACCTTTGTTTAGCATATTAACATCACCACAGTTGCAGTATACAAATTTAGTCTTTTCATATTCACTATAATGTCTTTAGCTTTTATTGACATACAATTTTTTTATTGAACTAAATTCAGAGTGCTTTAAGTCGGCTAAATGTGTAGATATCTTAGTCCCAATATTAGCACTGTATGGCAGTAAAATAGTGCATGTATTAAATATTTCTACAGATTTACCAATTTGTCAGAATGCTCATGTTTGTCTGTCATTCTTAATGCATATAGGAATAGAGCATTGTTATATGGTTCCAGAGATATAAGAAGACAATAGCTCAGTAAATTGTATTTGGAGTTGAAGCATTCTGTGAGAAAACCTTTTGATTTGACTGGAACGAGCACTTCCTATAATGTTTTTAGTCCTCAACACTGACAATCCCTTAAATTGCAAATTTTGAATATTTTTCTCAAGTTCTTGACTTGATGCGCAATCTTGGCGGTTTGATATCTTAATGACATCAATCCATACAATCAAGGATTGTATGGATTCTGAGCTTATGTCTTTATTTGATTTTCTGACTGTTTCAGTCAATTTAACATAACCCATCAAGAAAAAACCTCCCAGTTTGACAGAAAACCGACCTTTTTTTTCTGTCTAGTTATTTCACAGGAGGAAGAGGTGACGACACGAGGCCTTTCTTCTCACCTGCTGAGTTTTCTTCTTAATTTACGTCTTTTCAAATTCAGATTAATGAGGTTTTTGTAAACACACGTTACAGACTTAATCTTAGTTCACAGTTGACATTCTTCCCCTGAGCCTACAAGGGTTTTATTTCAAATTCTTTGTCATGCTGAGAGCTTCCTCCCAGTCCATATACTGTATGCTAGGTTAAATTTAGCTAACTGGTTACTCTGGTCTTTGATTGTCGTTTTGTATCCGTTGATGTATGGATAAGTGCAATGTACTTTACCTTACTTAAGGTACTTACTGCATTGGTTGTAGATCCAAAGTCAACCCCCATATGACTTTGTAAGAGTTGATAATCACAGGAAACAGGTAGATGAAGTTCGTTGGTTGAAAAGAATGGAAGTGTTCATTTGGAACCATATTTGGCTGCTTACAGATACACTTTAATTACTTACCATGATGTTGAAAACACACTCTCCCAAAGTGTTAACCAATAGGCCTGGAACAGAATAAATGTAGATCCTCCTCTATAATTAGTTCTTTAAAAACAATGAGTATAGCTTTCATTTGAGCGGCCGTTAATGGAAACATAACCATGATGAGCCCTAAACATTTAGGGCTTTTCTGGGATAAATCTGGATTCATTCAACCTTCAAAGAGTTTTAGTTTTGTTGTTAAGTAGTGATGACTAACTGTAGGTAAAGATCACAAACCTGTGATTCTCTGCTGAATCAATAAAGTGACAGTAGGTGTAAACTAAAGAACCAAGGGATTTGGTGGCATTATTTTTATAGTTTATTTCACTCCTACCACATGAGCATCCTATGACATAAACCGAGATGCACACAAACATTAGCTAAGACCATAAAGCAGAGGTGAAAGTAATGGATTACAAGTACTTATGTTACTGTAATTAAGTTACTTTAATGGGTACTTTTTCATTTTTTAGCATTTTTCTAAATTGGTAATTTTACTTGTACTTACAGTAACTACGTTTTAGAAGAACTAAAATAATTCATTACATTTATACCCCAACAGTTACTGGGTAAATTGTTATTTTTTGTGATTATTTTTATTTTCATAGTCTCAGCCATTTCTGATCAACGCCCAGCCACTTTCTTGGGTTCAGGTTGGGGTTTCTGCCTATTATGTTGTTCCCCACACAGCATAGGTTTAGAGTTCATAAATTTAGCTAAACTTGGAGCCTGATATTTTCTTATTATTTTGAATTTAATTCATTAGTGTTATTTTACTTTTAAAAAGAATTGTACATTTTGAAAAACCTTTTATTTTATACAGATGCCTTTATGGAAAATAAATTCAGTTCCAATTGTGATTCAGTCTCTTCCTTAACTGTATCTAAGGGAATGATGGCAAGATTTATTAACCAAAAATAAACATAGGGGGGTGAAAGAAGCTACCGGTAGTAACTTATCATTTGTGTACTATTTAATTGAGCTACTTTTTACTTTTCAATCAGTTTCAATCAAATAACAGTACTTTTACTAGGGCTGAACGATTATGACCAAAAGTATAATCATGATTATGTTTTATCAATATTGTAATCATGATTACAATCACAATTATTCATCATGTTTGAAAAAAAAAATCTGTTTTTATGACACTACTTTTAAACAAACAATGTGTACAGTTTACAGTGCAAAATGAAGTTTTGAATAAGAATTATTCTAAACAAATAAATAAAAAGACTTGTACCAAAGGCTAAACTGAATAATATACTGTATTATTACAGAGTTCAGAGCCTGTATTTTAAATGTGAATATTGCCTACGATCAGGTTCATTTAATCATGACAACCAAAACAGTGATCACGATTATGTGATTAATTGTGCAGGCCTAACTTCTACTTGAGTATGATCTATCAGTACTCTTTACACCAATAAGATGTGTTCATGTGCACACAAAGCATAATGATGTCCAGAGTTTTTCATCCTGCAGCTCCATAATCCTTCTGTGTCTGTTTATGTTTGTTCCTCCAGCCGCTCGGTGCTGCCATGCCACGCAGGCACCCTGGCGATGGAGGTTTCCTCTTGGACAGACTCGAGTGTTTTCCTGCATTGTTGGAATTCAACAGCAGTCTGTTTAGTAGCCCCCATGTGGCTTCAGTCTGCCTCTGTCTCCCTCTTTCATTCTTTCTTCTTTCCCACAATACACCTGGATAGACGCACACATTTTCTACACTGACGACTCTACGCCACACAAGACAGAATTCAATGAATCACTAGAAGGTTTTTCAGTGGATTTTGTCCCTTTAAAATAGGAGGAATGTGTCAAACTCATTTTAGTTCAGGGGCCAAATACAGACCAGTTTGATCTCAAGTGGGCCACAGATTTTAGGCATGAGGAAAAAGAGCAATTTCAGCATTAATGTGTCCTGGTTTTCACTTCCAGGTATGAATTACATGTAAAGTATATGATACCGACAATATCCAACCATTAAGTTACCTTAAACTTAAATTTACTTATATTTCCTTGATATTATGAACAAATGTTATTTAATTTAGTAGAATAATTTTGATTTTTTTTTTTTTTTTCATCAATTTGAGATTTAAAAAAATAATGCAATCATCATGTAACATGAGCATGGGAAAATTGTAAATTTGTATCCATGTGCATTTGGAGAGGCTGAGATATTTTGTAATTTACACAATGATACATGTTTTTTCTGTCATTTTTTACTTTCTCCTGCGGGCCGATTTAGATGCTCTAAAGGGCTGGATTTGGCCCCCAGGCCTTGAGTTAGACACATCTGCTTTAAAGCCAAAGGCTCTACATGACCAATATAGTTTGCTTGCTACTCTCTGATTGTTGAGCTGCTGATACGGACTATCTTGTGTAAATTGTGTGAACACTGTAGATTGGGATTTAATATACATGAGCATATTTCTCTGGTCTTGGGATATTTTATTTATGATTGTTTTAAAGTTGCATGGGAAATAAACGTTTCACAGTGATGAGGGGGGAAATAATAGTATTTACCTTGTTGCTGTATGCTGGATGTTAAAAACCATGCCCTCAATGCACCATTTCTATTTCCACTCCCATGTGTCACACTATATGGGCATCTGGGACATTGTTTTTATTTTTTTTCCATTTTGCAGCAGACAATAGATCATACAGTGAATCAAAAGAAATAATATACATCTCAGGAAGAATGCTATAACAAGATGAAGAAGCGCGCATGCAAAAATGAGAATGTTTTCTTTATCTGCTTTGTTATTTCTCTCACTTCCTTCCCTCGGCACAGCCAGATGGCAAAGCTCCAGCTCTGCAGTCCTCTTCATACACTCATCACATCTGATGGGCGTCCTGCTGCCGAGTTTCAAGGAGGCCGCATGTTTACAAAATGACACTTGTGACAAAAAGGAAAACTTCTATTTAGCAAGCAGATTCTTGGGTGGGGTACCATAGCGGGGTGTCAGTGTGTGTGTGTGTGTGTCTGTACATTTAGCAGGGGAGCTAAAGCAGGGAGAGACAATTCTGTGTGTGTGTGTGTTTCTGTGTGTCATTCATACCATCTCTCTTTCACACTGTTGAATCGCTCCTAATTTATTCCAATCACATCCAACCTATCAGTGAGCTGTTTTTTTTAAACTATGTTACAGAATATTTCATTAACTCTTTTTTTCCATCTATTATTCCAATACAGACAGATTATTTTTATTATTATTATTATTATTATGTCTCCTCCGTGGATTGATTCAGACCTTCAGGACAAAGTTTTGTTTGAGAAAATTCCTTTTCTTTTTTTTTTTTGTACATTTGCAGCTGAAACATGTTTTTGTTGGTGGTTATTTGGCTAAGATCGTATTCTAACATTGTCTTTGTCTTCAATGGTGTGGAACTCCCTTCAAAGTTTCCCCCTTCTCTTAATACTTTAGGGAATTTTCAAACGTCGGGATGTATGGCTGTAATGCCCCAAGATTTGTTCTCCCTGAAAGAAACGATAGAGTAAGAATATATTAACTACAGAGCAACCTGGCTTTACGGGGTCTACATTTACTCTTGTGTCATTTTAGGTCCATCAAATATGGTATGCAGATATATGCACTATTAATATATATATATACTGTTTATATATACATATATACAGTACATATATATATATACACATATATATGGAAAGATTAATCAAATATATGCTTTGCCAGCATTCCTTTTATTGAAATTTTAAAGCCACTTTCATGCATTAAAAAAAAGCAATCTCATTGTTTTTGACTGCAGGGTTTAGATGCAAATCCATGGGGCATTACGTTAAACACCATAAACATCAGAAAATAGAAATTAAAAAATGGAAGCAAAAATGATGACGTTCAACTAGCCACTAAAAAAATAAATAAATAAATCAAGCTTTCTTCTATTTTCAATGTGAGAAACAAAAATAGTTTTAAAGGAGGAACACAAAAAAATATGACAAGTGTAATGAAAAATAAAACCCATTTAAAGCAAAGTATTTTTTTTTTTATTCACACAAATTTAATAAGATATATAACAACCGTTTGGTCCATAAATATTTAAGAGGAAATAGTTTCTATACACCATCTTTATCAAGAAACAGGGAAACATGGACAATCTTGATAGAACACTTACTGTACTCAACTATTAACACGAAGATCAATATATAAGGTTCTTGGATTTACCCAACTATATCTGAAAGCGTGCACAAATGCTTTCTATGACATCGCTGCCCCCTTTTTCCCACCAGGATACACCAATAAAAAGATCTTCGGAAATAAGATGCAAAACAGTACAAAACTAGTGAGGCGCCAAAAAGGATGTGAATCAGTTAACAAAGAACACAGAGATCCTGAATTTCACAAACTCTCTCCCCAGTTATAGCATAAGGCACATAGTAGAAACTGAGTTAAGCGTCTACTTCATTAAGTAGATCATGAGCGCCACTTTGTTCCACAACGGAACAAATTGTGACGCTCACAAAATAAAAAAAATAATAAAATAAAAAAAAATGTGTCTACTCATTTTTGCTCTTTCCATCTTCTTTCCTACACTGGACCTCCTCTATCGTTCAGCCAGAAGAAACATGTTTTTGGTCTGCTCGGTGGCAAGTGTCGATAAAGAAAGTACAAGTAAAAAAAGAGGATCACATGGGTGATGATTTCCCACTGGCTGCCCCCTCACCACTCCACCTATCTGAGGTCATGTGAATTCACTGCCACCTGCACCTCATTTCTCAACCTTTACTCCTTTTTTCCCCCCCACCCCATTTTTTCAAAGTCACATCGTTACCCTGAGCAACATGGTAAAAACAATAATGCACTTTTTCATCGGGCAGTTATATCGTCACTGTGCAATAGAGTTAAGCTGTGGGTCTATGTATATGCTCACTCGGCTTCCTTCATTTGACTTTAAGTTATATAATGAGGCCAAAAAAGTGCTCTGTCATGACAACAGTTGTTTACAACAGCACCCATGATGAGGCAGCTTTCCAATCAGAATTTCTCGACCTTTTTCGGATTATCAACAACTTTCCACTGATGTGACTGCATGACATGTTTAATTACAGCCGTAAAAGCTGCTGAGGGGATTTCTTTTTTACTTTTATTCCATTAATATAATAAATCGTAAGTGGTTTCAACTTCTACTGAACACACTAAGCTGATCCGTGGTCGGTTGATTACGATTACAGCGTCATTTAGACATTTTACATGTAGTCACGTGAGGCGTCTAATCCCCATCCAACTCAAGTCTTCAAGACTATAAAACATTCGGATATTATTAAAGCCGTTTTCTGGAGTTACCCATATACAGAACATTCTACAAGTTAGTTTACCAAATTATTTCCAAACAGAAGAAACAAAATCCTTTAATTTTTAGTGCAGACACAGTGCATACATTTACAGCTTTCTGAGGGAAAAGAAATCATATTGATTTTAAACGATCCGATTAAACATAAATTATTAAGCAGAGCTCAATTTAATCATAATCTAATACAAATATACAAAATATCTGACAAATCAAGCAAAACAGGGTATCTTTTTTTTAAGACAAGATCTAAAAATTATAATAATAATAATATTTTTTCATTAATTTAGGAAAATGGTGAAATTTTACCAATTCCCTCAACTCCAAAAACATCCAAAAAAAAAAAGAATTTCTGCATAAGCGGTGGACGTTCAAAATTGCTACACATTAAAATGGTTTCCTGGTCTTTTAATGTGGTCGTTGCTGCTGCTGCTGCTGTTGATCTGCTCGTTCCTGTTTGTGTACACAGTACAGCTTGTTCTGTTCCAAGGAGCTGTCTCTGGTCAATTTAAAGGTGTCACTTTAAAAAGACGTAAATCAAGAAGAAAAAATAAAATAAAAATAGAAATTTAAAAAAAGAAGATCTTTAAAAAAAAAAATTAAAAAAAAAAATCAGTTCACTAGAGATTGTTAGAAAAGATTTGTCAAGGTAGTTTGTGAAGGGCTCCCCGAATCATGGCTGTCCAAACTAGAGGTGACGGAGGTCACCACAGTGATAGAGGGGTTTGTCAGGTCTGTAAGTGTGGCTGCGCTGGAGGGGGGGGTGAGGGCCCCACTGTCGGATGAGGGTGGAGGGAGTGAGGTGCCATCAGCCTTATCAACACCTCCATTCTCCTGTCGCAAAACGTTCCTTCTGAATTTGGCTCTTGCGTTTTGGAACCAAACCTGCAAACCAATCCCAACGTGGCTTTTACTTTTTTGTGTTTAGGCACGGTTACTTTAAAAAGATAGATGAAAAAATAGCAACTAACATCAAGTCACCACATATCTTTGCTGCTATCAAACATTATTGGGAGCTTAAAGGGCAGTTGACACTGAATACAAAGTGGATTTAAGTTACGATTATATTTAGAACAGTTAGGTTTTTAAGACTGAAAGAAAGCTACTGATCTTTTTTTTCTTTCCCAAAAAAAAACCAAAAACCATCAAAATGTCATATAATACCCCTGGATCGACATCTAAACACTAGATGGCACAACAAAACAAAAACTAAAAAGATGACACAGGTGATATATTTGGAGTGGAATGAAAGGGGGTGGGGTGCACGCACAGATGGGGTTTAAGGGTGATCACATTTTTTTGTAGAAGAAGAAGAAGAAGAAGATCTCTCTGCTTACCTGCAGCACTCTTTTAGTGAGGCCTGTTTTCTGGGCGAGCTGTTTTAAATCCTTGGCATCCGGGTTGTGGTTGATGGCAAAGTAGGATTTCATTGTCCGCAGCTGATGGTGTTTGAAGGAGGTCCGCATGCGTTTGGTCTTCTGCGTTGGAGCGTAGGCCTGCTGGTCTCGGTCCAAGTGGTCAGTGTCGTTCTCGTTACAGCCTGGAAGTATAAAGCAAAGGTTAGAGCACTGAGGATGAACAGGACACACTAGCCTGAATAAAACGATTGTGGATAGGTGACGGAACTAATCAAATCAGACAAACCAAATTAAGCATTGCTACTTTCATTTCAGGTTAAAAACGACCAAAAGTCTTCAGTGTGTAAATTTTTAGGGTTCCGCTTTTGCACTAATTTGCATAAAACTGTCACTGGAGCTAAGATCAGAATGTTCAGCATAAAAAGCCAATGAATAGATGCAAAAGAAAATGTGTATTTACTAATCAATATTTTCAAAAAAATTATATTGGTTCATTTGTTGTTTTTATTTTTTTCATCAATACAATATTTTTTCTTTTCTTTAAAAAAACAAAAAAAAAACTACAAACTAAACGATGCATTTAAACCACACAGTGGGACAGAGCTAAATGATTTCAATGTGTGCATGCAAACACTAAAAGGCCTAATAGGCCCCATTTATCTTCAGCTGAGTGTGTACAATATTTAAAAAAAAAAAACAAAAACCTCTGAGTCAAACGCTGCAGCTGCTGAAAAGTCTATGACTCGACCAAATATTTAATTATGTCTATTAATTAAATCTATTAAATGCAACACCATACCTATCTATATAGTATTGGTATATTGTTTTGTAAAATCCCACTGTTGAAAAAAAGTTTATGAAAGTAATATATACAATATCTGATAACCACAAAAAAATATTTTTAATTAATAATTATTATGTCATTATTTGTGAATGTATTTCAGGATTTAATGCAACCATTGATCGTTGAATAACACTAAATAATTTTGATTAATTGAACCAATACTTATATGGATCTCTAAGTGTACATTCATGTCTCATCAAATTTAATTGCAAATAAATTCGTTTTCCCAGTGGGACAATGAAACGTCCAATTAAGTGGATATTAACACCTCTTCATTAACAGTCAAATTATCTTTATGAATCAACCATTAAAGATAATTCCATCCGAATAAACAATGACACAAACGTGTTTAAAAAATGCAGTTTTTTTTTTTTTAACCTGTTATCATTTTGCAGAGATTTGTGCTGGTATGTTGTGCAGGCCTCGGGATTATGTTTGACTGGATATTACCCACTAGGGGTCTCTGTATCCAAACAAGACCCAAACTGACAGAGGAATAGTGCGGAATACACTGAGGACACACGCCTCTCCCTGCTGAACGCAGACGTGGAGTGAACCCACAAAGGGAGAAGAACCCCCCCCCCCAAAAAAAAACCCAACATCTAACAAAATCATTGTCTTTATGGCATCAATAGTGAGCCTCCAGATCTACACAATCCATAATCTACCCAATCACACAAAGAGAGCATCTGTGCGTCACATGAACCAAGAAAGCAGCACTTGTACATTTATTTATTTTTTTAATGGTTGTGGGTTTTTTTTTTTTTTTTTTTTTTTTTTTTTTTAAATTTACGCACATGCGCATCTTTTCTTTTAAAAAAAAAAATATATATATATATATATATATAATTTGAGGAGCTATAACGGTCAAAAAAGGTGGTGGATTAAGAACAAAAATGAATAAAATAAATAGCAGCCTCTATAACGCCAACACATGAAGGTAACACCTCATAAACTCTAACAATGGCTTTTTTTAAAAAATAATGTTTTTAAGGGTTTCCCAAATGGAAAAATTAATATTCCCACTGGGACTGTAACTATGTCCCATGGTGAGCTCATGGGGAGGTGGCTGAATTGTTTTCTCAGACTGCCATTTTTTTTTTTTTTTAAGGATTTGTGTTTCTATTTTGTGTCCATTTACTGTCATGTATGTGGACACCAAGCAAACAGAACAATGCTTTATTTTTCTATTATAACTGAGGCCACTGTGAGAACCTCACGATTTACATAATCCTTCATAAAGACTGTGTTTACGAACAACAAACGTGCACAGTGTTGGTACACAGTCCACTTTTTTCCCTTTTTTTGGGGGGGGGGTCCCCTCTATCCACGTCCCTGAGCGCGTGCACGGGAGGCCGCGCGGATTCCAATGTCACCTTTAATTAACGGAGAACAATTACCGGGCAGATTACCCTTATTATTCCTGTCCATTCACCAACCAAACAGGAAACCATGCATGACACACAAAAGACCAACTTTCCCCAAAAAACACGCACTAATTCACAGAAAGAGAGACAAATAAACGGGGACACTGCGACCAGAGGGAGGGAGAGAGAGGGGGGGGAATCTCATTTTCTCAACCTATATCATATTTATTTATTTTTTGCTCTAAATTCCTTCAAATTCTGACCTATTTTTATAAAGTGGATTTCAGCAGGTTGACGGAAAGGTCAAACTTCGATCAGTTTCTTTAGGGCAAAGTGAGCAGAAAAGGAGTAAATGGAAAGACTAAATGATGTCAATGTTTATAATAAACCAACAGACCATGAAGAAGTGGATGTTTTACGCACAGTTAGTGTATTTCAAGAGCCTATAATATAATCTCTGAAATGTACTAATATTATTGGATTATTGAGGACCTTCAAACCAACGCATGAAATCAGCCTAAAATTTTCTGTATGCACCATGGATAGCCTCTCCCTTTTTATTATGTATTTGCTAATTTTATATATCAATATTTATTATATTTATTTATTTATGGGGGGAGAGAGAGAGAGAAAGTTTCAAATTGTGGGGAGAACAATAAAGACATGAAAAATGTAGCTGTTAAAAGAATATTAAGAACAACCCTTCCTAAATGTTTGTGTTGTCTGGATTTATTTTATTTATATATATATATATATATATATATATATATATATATATATGTTTTTTTTTTTGTTATTCTTTCTTGTTCTTCTCACCAAGTTAAATTCGTTGTACTGTTTTTAAACTGTACTTGGTAAATAAAACTTTTGTTTTTATTCAGTGGATTGTCAAGTAAATCTAACAAAAATATAGGCTAAACCTTGAACCAACAGTGAAATTATCTGATTTTTTTAGCACAGATTATGATTACAATAACGCTATTACAATATTATTTATACATGATAATTTTTAGATGATTAATAGAGAGCATTAGGTGATTTTTTTTTAGTTCTCATGGATGAGAGAGTGATGAGCTATAATAACAGGCCGCACATGAAGCAGACTTTAAAAGCGTGTTTTCCTGCTCACCAACGCCGCCTCACCTGTGTTGTAACTCGGTATGTCCATCCCCATGGCGGGGCTCTTCCTCTTCCGTGGTCGCCCTTTCTGCGCGGTGCCAGTGCCGTTGAAGTACGGCAGCGCGAGGCCGCCACCTTTGGCCGCCAGCTCCGCGAAGTTGAGCTGCGGGTGGTAGTCCGGTCCCTGGACCAGGGTCTCGAAGTGGAGGCGGCAGTACACCAAGCTGTCCTTCATGCCGAAGTGGTCCCCCGTGGTCAGGGTCTTGTTGCACGTGGTGCACGTGAAGCAGCTCAGGTGATACACGGAGTCGCGCGCCCGCATCACCATCTCTGAGGCGGAAATCCCGAGGTGGCAGCGCGCGCACCTCTGCACGGAGAACCTTCTGGAACAGACACAGTGTCAGTGGATCCACGGACGGAGGAACCGAGCGGGCCACGAGGGCCACTAAACAACGGGCTGCACGTGACTCTGTTTACAGTCACTGTCTAGTGGAGGAGAGACGCACGCTTTTACATTTCAATTCAAATCAAGTCCCACATCCGGGCAAAATGTACCCTTTGATTCAAAAATAAATAAATAAATAAGACGTCTTGCATTTATCTCAAAGTCAAGGTCCACGGGCCAAATCTGGGCCTTTAGAGCGTTCAATTCAGATAGTAGGATTTTAAAATCATAAAGCAACATTTTTCACATGCACTGAGATGTATTTACCCCACTTCACAGAAAACAGTTTTAAGTTAAACGACCCCCCCTCAAAAAAATACATGACGTGCAAAAAGACTTTTGCTTTGAAACTGATGCATAATTTATAATTAAAAGGTTTGGAACTATATGATACATTATTATTATTATTTATTTATTTATTTATTTTTTATTATTTAGGCCACTTGTAACATACATGGGTATATGTTAAAATGAAAAAATCAGTGGAAGAGTATTTGGACGTAGGTGCTGGTAAAAGTAAACACTGCATTCATTTATGTTAAGTCAGAACTTTCCAAAGAAACCAAATCATTACAAAATAAAAGTCGCTATAAGTGCAGGGTGGGGCCGCTATTCTTGTGTTCATGGGTGATGTGGTTTTGATTCAGACCTGCAGCAGCAAACAAAGGAACACTCTATAGAATGATGGGATCATAACTTCTTCTCTCCGTCTTTATATACAGCGCACACAAACTCCCCGGGTGGATGTTAAAATGTTAGTCAGGCCTAATTGGATCAAAAAGCTTCTCCATAACACAAAGTGATCCGCCTGTTGAATCAGATATGACTGTGTAAAGTCAAAGCTACAGTGGCCTAATGTTATTTCGATTATTTTATGATATAGGCCTATATTTTTTATTTTATCTATATATGTATTTTATTTTGAGGGTGGGGTAAAAAGAAAACACACACAAAAAAACGAAATAAATTGATTATTACACAAGTTTTTTTTGTGTTTTTTTTTTTTTTTTTTTTGTTGTTGTTTTTTGCAAATACATGTTATAATTGCAAAATCAAAGCCATGCACATAACTGGCTGACACCATGCTTTTCTTACCTATAGTAATCC